>NC_056741.1:1171706898-1171728885 GCF_019279795.1 Protopterus annectens | reverse complement strand
GAGGCTTTTTATGGCTACACTCATTACGGGTATTTCTGGAATTTCTTGGCACATTTCACCAGGCTGCAAAGGGATCTGATTAAGGAGTTCTCAGACACCCTGTCAGGCTCTGTCTCTGAAGAGGTTCAGGAATCTGTGGCCTCTTAATTGGCTACCCTTCAGTTTCTATCCAACACATCCATGAGGCTCATTTCTCACTCACCCAAAGGGATGACAACAGCAATGGGTTCAGGCGTTGCCATGAGGAGACACGCCTGGATGTGCTTATGTGACTTTGCAGAGCCCTTCAAGGTTTCATTCATCAATGTTCCTATTGACAGCACATCCTTGTTTGGAACTAAAGTTAAAGAAACTTTGTCCAGGTGTGAGAAAGATGGAAAGACCCTGTCTTCGGTGGGAGTACATTTTTCTACTCCTCAACTATCCTTTTCATGGAATCAGTGAAGTACTGGAAAGATGTGGTTTAAAAGTCACAATGGTCCTTCCAAGACACACTTGCAGGTGGTTCCCCCAGGAGCAGCGGGGGGACATCAATGGTAGATGCTGCCCCCATGGCTGAGGAGGCCCACAAAATCAAGGGTACAGAGATTTTTTCTTTAGTAAACCCTTTCAACACTCCTGACAGAAGGCCTGAGCGATGGACAGGTTTGAGAAGCACACTTTTGCCTCAGTGACTTTTTCACTGAGGGTACTCAGTTACTTGGCACACTTTACTCACCTTCAGAGAGACTTGATCAAGGAACTCTCTGATTCTCTGGTGGAGTCTATACCTAAGGGGGTGTTTGATAAAATTTCCTATAAGCTCGTAACTTTCACTTCTATTGCCAACTCCTCCATGAGGCTTATTTTGCACTCAGCGGAGGGTTCTTCCAAGGCTGCAGGCATTGGCATAGTGATGCACCGTCATGCCTGGATACGGCTATGCGATTTCATGCAGCCCTTTAAGGCATCGTTTTTAAATTCCCCCTTTCATGGTTCCTCATTGTTCAGACCATCTGTTAAGGACACCCTGGCCCAATGTGAACAAGAAGGCAAAATCTTGTCTTCTGTAGGAATTAAGTTTTCTGTCCCCAAACAAACCTACTGTAGGAATCAAAGGGGTGCTAAGAAACTTGGTTTCACAAATCTCAAGGTTTCTTGCCTGACCAAATAGGAGAGTTCTCCTCCAGAGGCAGAGGAGGGATTTATAATGAGAAATGTTGCCCTAGAACCAGAGGGGGCCCGCAGAACCAGGGCTCCAGGCAATCATTTCCCAACAAGCCCCTTCAGCATTCCTGAAGTACTGCCCGACTGTCCTACTCTGGAGGCAGTCGGGGGTAATTTTTCTCTACACTGAAGTGCATGGGCCCAACTATCAAATGCTTGGGTGATAAAAATTATATTCAGAGGTTACTACATTCCCTGCTCCCTTGTCAAAAGGAACTGGGGCATTTTGGATACTGTAGATGAATTAAGAAATGCCATAGATACTGTTCCACACTTTTCTTTTAAAAATAACAGATCCTTGAAAAGGCATCTGCGCTACAATACTTCTACTTTTAACAAACAGTCAGAGAGGCATGGTACTTTTAAATGCAGGAATTGCACAGCCTGCAAGTTTATACACTCTAGTCCTACTTACATGCACCCTAATATGCACTTTAAAATAGACACAAACTTTTATGCTGATTGCAGGACTAAGAACATTGTTTATTTTAGTTACTGCACTTTCTGCCATGCTTTTTATGTAGGAATGAGTAACAGATAACTCAAAGGCAGGGTGCTGGAACATCAGAGAGACATTAGAAGCAAGAGAGACACCAATGCCCTTGCTAAGCATATTATGTGCCATGGACAGGAACATAATTTTAAATTCCTTGTGCTAGAGATCATTCCTGAGAGTTGGGGGGAGATCTTAGGAATCGCACAGAATCTGCAGAGCAAAAATGGATTCTGTCTCTTAATGCTGATAAAATACCAGGTCTTAATGAAGTTGTCTCTCTTAAGCCTTTTTTTAAAAGCTAGACCTCTCAAACACTGAGCATAGGATTGTTTTTTATACATATTTTTTCTATATATTTTTTATCTTTTTTGTATGTTTCATTTGCCTGCTTTCTTGTTGTGACATTTTTCTCTTAGATAATTAATGATTTTATCACTGCTTTAATTGACTAACTAACTTATGGTATTTAACTGCATTTGTTACTAGTTTAGTACAGTCTGATCAAGCGGTGAGAGCACACCATGAAAGCGCTTACTCTCTTTTGTGTGCATTAAAGTTTATTGTTTTGCCTTCAGCTGTGTTAGCTTCGGTACTTTTTTGTTTTTCTTGGTAGTTATTTGTTACTGTACCAATCTATTTTTATTCTCATCATAGTTTTCACACTTTTGGATGTCAATGGTAGATGCTGCCCCCATGGCTGAGGAGGCCCACAAAATCAAGGTTACAGAGATTTTTTCTTTGGTAAACCCTTTCAGCTCTCCTGATAGAAGGCCTGAGCGATGGACAGGTTTGGGAAGTACACTTTTGCCTCAGTGACTTTTTCACTGAGGGTACTCAATTACTTGGCACACTTTACTCACCTTCAGAGAGACTTGATCAAAGAACTCTCTGATTGTTTTTAAATGCCCCCTTTCATGGTTCCTCATTGTTCGGACCATCTGTTAAGGACACCCTGACCCACTGGGAATAAGAAGGCAAAACCTTCTCTGCTGTAGGAATTAAGTTTTCTGTCCCCAAACAAACCTACTGTAGGAATCAAAGGGGTGCTAAGAAACTTGATTTCACAAATCTCAAGGTTCCTTGCCTGACCAAAT
Source organism: Protopterus annectens (assembly GCF_019279795.1). NCBI lineage: Eukaryota > Metazoa > Chordata > Ceratodontiformes > Protopteridae > Protopterus > Protopterus annectens. Next base: position 1,171,726,089 of record NC_056741.1, on the reverse strand, counting down.
AGGAGAGTTCTACTCCAGAGGCAGAGGAGGGGCTTATAATGAGAAATGCTGCCCTAGAACCAGAGGGGGCCTGCAGAACCAGGGCTCCAGGCAATCATTTCCCAACAAGCCCCTTCAGCATTCCTGAAGTGCTGCCTGACTGTCCTACTCTGGAGGCAATTGGGGGTAGTTTTTCTCTACACTCAAGTGCATGGGCCCAACTATCAAATGCTTGGGTGATAAAAATTATATTCAGAGGTTACTACAGTCCCTGCTCCCTTCCTCCTCCAAAGGTAGTGAAATCACTCCCTGATGTCCAACCTAGTCAGAGGGAGTTGGCAGCAGCCAAAATCATTGCATTGCTGCAGAAAAGAGTCATCCAAGAGGTCCCGACCGATCAAAAAGGGTCCAGAACTTACTCCCACTTCTATTTCGTGCCAAAAAAGACAGAGGACCTGCAGTCCATTCTGGACCTAAGCAATTTCAACTTGCTTGTGAAAAAGAACAATTTCTGGATGGTGACTGTACAGTCCATACTCCTGTTACTAAGGAAGGAAGACTGAATGTGCTCGGTGGACTTCAAGGATGTGTACTATCACATAAAAATAGGCAGGAGTTCCAGAAGTCAGAGCCAATCATTTCCAGTTTCGAGCCCTGCCCTTTGGTCTTACCACAGCTCCCTGAGTGTTTACCAAGTGCATGGCAGAGGTTGCAGCTCATCTACATCTACAAGGTTTTCAGGTATTCTCATATCTGGATGATTGGCTCCTGACTGGCCCCACTCAGCGTCAACTTTGCCAAGCCAGAGATTATCTATACCAGTTGTCTCACTGTCTATGCATAACCATAAATGTAGACAAGTCACAACCTATGCCAGCTCAGAACCTAGAGTTAATTGGGGTACATGTGAATACTTCTACTCAGATAGCTTCCTTACTCCAAAATTGTAATGATTCTTTGAAGTCTCACGTTCAAGCTATTCTACTTTCCTGATCACCTACAGCCAGATTGATTCTGAGAGCTCTGGGTTCTATGGCTGCTGCCATTCTGCTGTTGGTCCCACTAGCAAAGTATTATATGTGCATTCTCCAATGGACTCTTTCTGTTCAATGGTCTATTCTATGCTGTACTCTATCTGCCCCTATCAGGTTAATAAACATTTGCAGATCCTATCTAAGGTTGTGGATTCAAGTAGATCTGACCATAGACAGACCATTCACTCTTCCCTTGCCCTCAGCCACAGTGACCATGGATGCTTCCCATCTAGGGTGGGAGGAGCATTTCCAGGGGAAGATGGTCCAAGGCACATGGACAGAGATAGAGACCTGTCTGCATATTAATGTCTTGGAGATGAGGGCAGTTCTTCTGTCACAGCAAGCCTTTCAGGACATGCTCCCTCCAGGAGCTATTGGTATTCATACTGGCAACATGGCAGTTGTCTGGTATACTAACACGCAAGGAGGAATCGATTTGTACCCCCCCTCTGCAAAGAGGCCATGAGGGTCTGGGAATGGGCGATCTCTTCAAACTGCTTTCTTCTTGCAACACATGTACTGAGAGAAATCCAACGTGTGAGCAGACAGGCTCAGCAGGTCTATTCTGATGCCTCACAAGTGGTCCCTTATTCAATCAGAGATATATGAGATATTCCACTGTTGGGGTACTCTCTGCTGTGACCTCATCCTGTCCCCTTACAACACCAAATGCAGTAGTTATTTTGCTCTGATTCCCCCTTTGGGGGTGCTCCCCAAGTTCCGCTGTAATCCACAACTGGCCTCCGGGACTCCTGTATGCCTATACTCCTCTTCCTTTGCTCCCAAGATTCCTTCAGAAAGCCAAACAGTTGAAGAGCTCAGTAATCCTCATTGCCCCCTTCTGGCCTTGTCAGGTGTGGTTCCCCTTCCTCTGGTCTCATCTCAAACATCGTCCTTAGACGCTGGAACCCAGATCTCCTCTCTCACCTGATTTTAGGGCACCATTCCGATCTCCACACTCTCAAGTTGACTGCATGGTTTCTGCACTTCCTGTTATTGTTAGAGGGCAGTAGTTATTTTGCTCTGATTCCCCCTTTGGGGGTGCTCCCCAAGTTCCGCTGTAATCCACAACAGGCCTCCGGGACTCCTGTATGCCTATCCTCCTCTTCCTTTGCTCCCAAGATTCCTTCAGAAAGCCAAACAGTTGAAGAGCTCAGTAATCCTCATTGCCCCCTTCTGGCCTTGTCAGGTGTGGTTCCCCTTCCTCTGGTCTCATCTCAAACATCGTCCTTAGACGCTGGAACCCAGATCTCCTCTCTCACCTGATTTTAGGGCACCATTCCGATCTCCACACTCTCAAGTTGACTGCATGGTTTCTGCACTTCCTGTTATTGTTAGAGGGCCCAGGTTTTCTTCTCTGGATAAAGCTATCCTCATGGCCTCTCAGAAACAATCTACTAAGAAGGTTTACAAGAATAAGTGGAAGAGATTTTCTATTTGAGAAATCAATAATACCTTGGACCCTTTTTCAACTCCAATCCCTTTTATTCTGTCATTTTTAGAATCTTTGTTTAAGGATGGTTCTAGTTTTGCTACCATTAAACTGCAACTAGTGACTATCTCCAACTTTCATTCAGGATTTTCATCATGGTCTCTTGCTTCTGCTAGCCTAAGTAAAGCTTTCTTGAAAGGGATCTTTCTTTTGAGGCCTCCTAATAAAGATCCAATGCCCTCGTGGGCTGGCTAAGGATTGTGACTTGAAGTTTTTTCTTGGAAATCTCTGTACTAATCCTCCTTTCATGCTGAAGGTGACTACATCTTCCAATATCAACCAATGTATTTAATTACTGGTGTTCTTTCCTAATTACTCTAACAAAGGAGAATACCTTCTACATTAATTGGATGTTCGCAGGCAGCTTCGGTTCTACCTCCATAGGACAAGGCACTTCAGGAAACTAGAACAGTTATTTGTTTATTTTTCCCCTAATCATAAGGGTCAAGCTGTTTCCAAAGTAACAGTTACAATGTAGATCAACGACTGTATTGCCTTCATTTATGAAAAGAATGGTTGGAAGTTGCCAGGTGCTCTAAAAGCTCACTTCACAAAATCTATTGCTGCGTTAGCTGCTTTTTCTTCTAGGATTTCCATTGATGACATTGTGCTGCTGCCACTTGCTCTAATTCTCACACCTTTGTGTCCCACTATAAATTGGATTTTGTGTCCAGGAGCAAGATGTCCTTTGGTTCTTCTGTGCTCCAGCATATCTTTCCTTGAAATCACCCAAGAAAATATGAAGCTGTGGACTCTGGCCCACACGTGAAGCAAAATGAGAAGGACAACATCAGATTTATTAGTTATGTACTTACTTAACTTGGTATCTGTGTTGTCCTCTTCTCAATTTGCTTCACCTTCCTGCACAACCTTCCCCCTCCTTCTGGATATGCTCCTAGAGGATCTAGATAGCCTTTGCTGGAACCCTAGTTCCAGGGTGAGCTCCTGTTTTTCTTCCTTTCTTCCTTGACTTTGAGGGCAGCAAACTCGATTTGAGGAGGTTTGGTGAGGTGTAGAGAATTATGAGTAAGGGGAGGAGTTTGAGGCTGGAAGATCAAGTCTGTGGGAGGTGGCTGAACCAGATCTGAGGTTCAGATCTGAGACCCATACGTAAAGCAGAATGAGAAGAGGACAACATAGATACCAAGTTATGGTGCGGACATAACTAATAATTTCCCTTCCACCCCCATTCACAAAAGAATCCCCGATGCCCCACCCGATCAGTGGGAACAGGCAGTATTACAAATTCAAGAACTGCTAGAAAAAGAGCCATCCAAGAAGTCCCACCAGACCAGAGAGAATCTGGAACTTACTCAAGATTCTTTTTAGTGCCAAAAAAGACATTAGACTGGAGACCCAATTTTGGATCTCGGTATTTTAAACAAGTCAGTTTGTCAATCAAAGTTCCAGATGGTCACGGTTCAGTCCATTCTTCGATTTTTGGAGCAGGATGACTGGATGTGCTCAGTAAACCTTCAGGATAAGTACTATGATAAAAAATGAACAGGTGATCCAGAAAGTTTCTCTGTTTCCATCTGGGAGCTAGTCACTACAAGTTCAGAGTATTGCCCTTTGGTCTCACCACAGCCCCCAGGGTGTTTACCAAGTGCAAGGCAGTAGTAACAGCTCACCTGAGAATCCTGGGATTATGGCTGTTTCTGTATGTAGATGACTGGCTCATTACCACTCCAACCAGGCATCAACTGCTAGAGGCAAGAGGGCAGGTTCTCCAGATATGGTCCCATCTGGGGATAACCATAAACTATGAAAAATCTCACCTCAAACCAACTCAATCCTTAGAATTCAAAGGAACAATCCTGAGCTCAAACGCAACAGCCTCTCTTCCCCCAATGAGACCATAGAAAATCAGATCATAAGTCATGAAGATAATCAACAGCAAGAAAGTATCTGCATGCTTAGTTCTACAGCTATAATTCTAGTCCCCTTAGCCAGATTCCATATGCAAATTTTACAATGGCTAATCGCAACAAAATGGTCAATACTTTACCAACTAATGTCAACTTTGATTGCAATCACCAACATTTGCACAAGAGATCTCAAATGGTGGATTCAATTGGATCAAATCCTAAAAGGCCGTCCTTTCATCCCCTCTCAAACCAAGGTCACAGTGACCATGGATGCTTCCCAGTTAGGGTGGAGGGGGGCATTATCTGGGGAAAACTGTCCAAGGCATTTGGTCCCCTCTAAAGGCCAACTTGCATATCAATGTCCTAGAGATGAGAGCAGTGCTTTTAGTGTTGCAGGCCTTCCAGGATGTTCTCCCCTCAGGGACAATTGCGATTCAAATGGACAACATGTCAGCAGTTTGGTACATCAGCAAGCAAGGAGGAACCAAGTCCTGTCCCTTGTATTGAGTATCCCTCAGAGTGTGGCAGTGGGTGATCTCTTCTAACCATTTTTTCATAGCAACTCACATTCTGGGGAAGTCCAATATGACAGCAGACAAGCTGAGCAGATGTCTACTCCTGCCTCATGAGTGGCCCCACAATCCAAAAGAGACAGACAGAAAATTTCATTGATGGGGTTAACCTTGTTGAAATCTTTTTGCCGCTCCCCTAAACAACAAATGCAGCAACTATGTTTCCCTAATCACCCCCTCAGTGGGAATCACTGAGGGATGCTCTAGTCCATGATTGGTCTCCGGTCTTTTCTATGCCTTTCCTCCGATTCCTCTTATTCCAAAGTTCCTACAGAAAGCAATCAGGTTGATGAGCAAGGTAATTCTAATTGCACCTTATTGGTCTTGACAGATTTGGTTTCCCTTTCTTTGGCCTTATCTAATTCACCCATCTTGTTTTCTGAACCCAGTTCCATATCTCCTGTCCCCATCCGACACGCATGACTAACCCACACATCTTGAACCTCAAGCTGATAACTTGGTCTCTCAGATTCTATGAACAGCCAGACAATCTATGTTCTCTTCACCTGTCCCACACATTCATTTGGCCTCTCATAAGCATTCTACATGTAAACTTTACAGCAGTAAATGGAAAAGGTTTGTCCTTTTGGCACGTCTAAATAACACTAACCCTTTTTCAGCACCTGTTCATATGATTCTTGAGTTTTTAGCCTCTCTGTTCAATGCAGGGGCTTTGTCTTCTACTGTTAAAATCCAATTAGCATCTATATCCAAGTTTCATATTGGATTTGAAGGCTCATCTCTAGCTTCTCACAAACTCTGTAAGCCTTTGTTGAGAGGTGCTCTTCTGTTGAAGCCTCCCTACAAAGATCCAACCCTTCTTTGGGACCTGAACTGGTATTGCAAATAATCACACAACCTCCTTTTTAACCAGCAGCAAATTGTGATCTTGAGTGTCTATTAGTTGCCATTACTTCTGCCAGAAGGATTTCAGAAATTCAAGCCTTGTTTTGTAAACCACCATATTTAGTTTTTCACAAAAATAGGGTTGCACTAAGAACCAGCCCCTACTTTCTACCAAAGGTGATTTCAGAAGTCAACATTAATCAAACCATTAACCTACCAACGTTTTCCCCAAATTTGTTAATAAAAGTGAATAAATACTTCTTACAATTATTAGATGTTCATAGACAATTATGGTTTTATTTTCACAAAACAAAAGATAACAGAAAATTTGACCAATTATGTATCTCTTTCTCAAATACAAAACTTGTAAAACCTGTGAGCAAAGTGCCATTTGCTAGATGGCTATCAGACTGCATTCCTTTCATCCACAACAAATTGGGGCTTGCTTTACTGAAATCTGTAAAAGCACATTCCACTAGAGATGGAGCGACTTCAGCTGTCTTCCAATCTAGAGCCTTCATGGATGTTATTTGTGCAGCAGAAACCTGGATTACTCCCCATACTTTCATTACTCATTACAGACTGGATCTGGTCTCCAGCAGAAGGGCATCATTTGATTCAATGGTGCTGAGGGACATCCTTTCTCGAGTCCACCCAGCATTTAAGGTGGCTGGTGACTCTATCCCACAGGTTGAGGACAGAATGAAAATCGACAACATCAGATAAAGTAGCTATGTAGGGCGGTCGTCGTGGTGCAGCAGTTAGCATTGCCACCTCACAGCAAGAGATTCTCCGGTTCGATCCTAAGCTGGGGTGCTTTCTGTGCGGAGTATGCATGTCCTCCCTGTGGTTGCATGGGTTTCCTCTGGGTGTTGCAGTTTCCTCCCACATCTCAAAGACATGCTGTAGATGGATTGCATACTGTAAATTGGCCCCTAGGCGTGAGTGCGTGCATGTGTGTCCCTTCCATGGAAGGTTTGGCGCTGGGCTGGCAACTCTACACCGTAAAAGTCCACTGTCAATCATGAGCAGACAGGTAATCCACTGTGGTGACCCCTAACCGGGAAAAAGATGAAAGAAGAACAAGAAAATAAAGAAGTTATGTACTTCCCATAACATTCCACCTGTGTTGTCCGTTTTCATCCTTTCTCAGCTCCCCACCCTACAACCCCCATGCCCTTGGATTTTTAGAGGAACAGGTGACTAACAGATTATTATCCTTGGTATATAACTGTGGTTCCAGATATAGTCTCAGTGAATGTTTTACAAATAATATTTTCTTTTGTCTGTCAAGAAACTCGATCTGAATTATACAAAGTTGCAACTAGAAATTGGCACTAGAAATTGGGATAATTTAATTATGATGATGATGATGATGATTATTATTATTATTATTATTATTATCAGGAAAGTCAGTATCAATACACAGTATAACAAAGTCTGCACACTCACTGCTGACAGCACACATGTCATTCTGCAATATTACTGTATTAGACTGTCTGCAGTGGGGATACCAGTGCACTCAACAAACAAACTTACCTAGAATTTTAGGCAGCAGCAAAGAAGCATGGGTCACTTGTTTTTTAAAGCACAGTTTCTGTCTGGTGACTTTTCATTGCACAGGGAAGTGAGATTCATGCTCAGAACAGTTGACAGTTTCCTGTCCATTTGTTCTACTGCCTCATTGCACCACTTCCTTTTCTTCTCTATCCAAAAAGCCTTCCCCCATCCTCAACCACCTTAGGATCCTGACCTAAATGCTTTTTTACCCACAACCATTCAGACAACTTGTTTGGCCAGAGCAGGTGCTAGGTGTCCCAAGAACCCTACAGCCCATTTGTTCCTGTGTTGGCTGTCCAATTGGCTTATTCTTTCCCCTTGTGGTGGGTGGCATGGATCTGAGCAGTGTGCAGGCTCTGAGCAGTGGCCTACCCTTTCCCTGACCTAGTTAATTTGCTAACTCTCAAAATCTGCCTGACCAAAGGAGAGATATGTATGCCCCAACACAGCCCTACATTAACCAGCTCAATGAAGCCTGTGACACTAGCAGAGTGAGTGTATCCTACTTTTGCAGGTGTTACATACATACATACAAATATTTCAGGCATGGGCAACAATGCCCATCTAGCCTGCCAATATACCAAAACAGTTATTCCCACAATACGTGTCCAGGTTGTTTTTAAAAATATCTAAAGCATTGCTTGCTTTAAGGTAATTTGGTAATGTATTCTATGCATCAGCTACTCTTTCAGGCAACCAAGTAGCACACTTCTCATGCCTATATAATGTTCTACACAGGTTGTCTGATGATTCTCTACTACTATTTGATAACCCCAAACATTCCCAGAGGTAGTGGTCTCTAAATGCTCTTTACACGTGAATAAATGTCTCCTTCTAAATGTCTGTATGAAACACTGTACAAGTTTAAATATTTTAGTCTTTCATAACAATTTAAATTTTCACATCCATGAATGCCTTTGGTATAGTTCCATTGTAATCCTTCCAGTTTACGCATGCTTGTTTTCATATAAGGTTTCCATATTGTTACTCCATGCTCAAGTTTGGGTCTAATTTAATTAACAAACAATGACTTTGCCATTTCGAATTTCTTATACTTTATAAATCTTTTTATATAACCTACAATTATATAACTATTTTTAATCAATTGGCTGATACTGTTAGAAAAACTCCAAGATAGAACTACCCATATACCCAAGTCCTTAAATGAATCTACAGTTTCAATTATTGTGTGCTGTATTAAATATTCACCTTTCAATCTATGTCTTCCAAATCTTATATGCTTAATTTTCTATGTATTTATCAGCATATTTTTCTTCTGTGCACAAATGGTCAAGTTTGTCATTATTTTACAGGTCTTATCTGTAACATGTAATCAGTTTACCCAATTTCAAGTCATCTGCATACATACTGTAGAGCATCTCAGATGAAGAAGATAGGTCTGAAAGATACAACCTAAACAATTAGGGCAGAGCTCCATGGGACACCCTGACTCTAACCTAGAATTTCACTTGTTGAAATGTATGATAGTTGTCATGTCCTAATTCTAAGCCATTCAGCTATCTATCTTAACAAGACTAAATCAATACCTAGTTGCTCTAATTTATTTAGCAGTCTTATGTGTAGAACACTATCAAATGCTAACGTTGTATATATAAATTATGTGTAGAACCCTATCAAATGCTAAAGTTAAGTCTATATAAATTACTTCACAGCACAGTTTTTTCATTTCAGCTGTTATTATATTCTAGATCATCTTGTTACAGGTGGTTATAGATCTATTTTCTACATACGCATACTGATATATGGTTTCAAGTCACAACATTTCCAATTCTGAGAATAATTTGTCCAAAATAACTTTATCCATTACTTTTTCAGAACATGAAAGTAATTTATAGGTCTGTATGACTCTGGGTTTGTCCTATTCCCCATTTCCCTTAAAGATAGGCTTAACAAGTTCATGTCTCCAATCTTGGGGAGTCTCCCCATATTTAAATGAACTAGAGAATAACAGATATATGCCAAAGTGTTATTAAGTCATCGTAATTCATTGTATTTGCTCCCTGTGCATGTTTTAAATATAGTTTGAGTATTTCTTTATAATCAATATAATCTAATTTAATTTCAGTATTTGAAAGTGCCTGGATGTTGCTAAGACAATTTACCACTCCCTTTCTGTAGCCAAACTGCTTTGCATAAGATTTTATAACAGATATTAGTATGTCACACCTAGTAACAAGGTATGCGACTGTTTCCAGTCCTGTTTTACAAAACCTACATTTGGCTGTTTCTCCCACGTGTTCAACGACCTTTGTAAATCAATGTGTGTGTAGCCCACTATCTTGGACTGCTAATATTAACCTTTCATCTTTTGTTTGAATTTGCCTCTTCTTAACCATTCCCGCATTCGATCCTGATCAACATGAGGTTCTTCCAGATGTTTTCTATACTTGCAACTATATTTACACATTTTCCACCTTTCCTGTCTTCTCATTTAATCCTTCACTTTATATTCTTTCTTTTGCTTTTTGTTTTTTTTTTTTTTTTGCCACATTCAGTTGCTGCCTGTTTTTTTTTTATTTACTTCTGGTTTGATTTCCATTCCTGTTTGACATTGATTTACTTCTGTTAGACTAAGCAGGGAAGTCATCTTAGATTTATTTTCCTCATGTTTCAAAATTTTCATTATGTTTGGGTCGTGTGAGGTCAGCAGATATGTGTGCAGTCCCACAATTGCAGATCTATATATGTAATCAATTCCAAGAAAGTCCATACCTCCTTCAAAACAAGGAATATATAATCTTGGTATGTACTGATTTTTATAAATCATTTGATGAGCATGGAGCATCCATCTTGTTTTCCAATCTAATCTATCCAACACACTTTGGGGCCAATCATTCACTCCAAAACTATAAGTTAGGACTGGTGAAGCAAATCGGTTTATAGCTTGATTTTTGTTCCTAGATGTCAACATTGTTTTCAAGATTAATTTAAGTCTTCCAAAATATTCCTTACTAAATTTTATTTGCATTTGTTCATGCTTTACTGTTGATCCTTTATCAATTCCCAAATATTTATACACTCCATCTTGCTCAAGTTCTTTTATATCACATTCTTGTCCCAGACTAATGTTTTATTGGTGTTGCAGTTTTCCTGCTTTAAAGATTGTTTTTGCACACTTATCAAGACCAGATGAATTCTTCTATTATCTGAAAAAGTTTGACTACTAGCAGTTGTGCTTTCATTTCCTGATCTGATGAGCTATACAGTTTTAAATCATTGACAGAGAGAAGATGTTACTTTGTTTTTTCTAGGAGGCAAATTGTAGCCATGGCCTGATCTGTTAAGTAGACAGCTTAATGGGTTAAGGGCAAGACAGAATAACAGAGTGACAGGGAGTCACCCTGCAATATCCCCCTTTGGATTTTCATCCCTGGACTAATAATTTGTCCTTTATCGTGGTTTAATTGCAAAGTGATCTGCCACTGTTTCATGGTCACTGTAATGTAGTAGATCAGTGTAGGATGTACTTTATATATTTTAAGCACTGTTTTATCCATGAATGTGGGATACTATTAAATGCTTTTTTTTTTTTTTTTGTAGTCAGTTCATGCAATACTTAGATTCTTCCCTTTTTTACAGTTCTCCATTATGACTTTATTTAGGAACAGATGATCCTTTGTTTCATATGACTTTCTTTTATTGCCCTTTTGTTCTATTGCCATGATTGAGTTTTCTGCTAAATGACTATAAACACTGTTGGCATCAGTTCCGGTGTACAGTTTATATGTAGTTGGAAGGTGAGCTATTAGTCTATAATTTTTAGGGTAGCTTGTAGGTTCACTCTTAAGGAGGAGCATTTTTTTTTCTGTTGTTGGTGTATGTTCAGGGTGTGCATATAAATAGTTCTTACTCATGGCTAAATCTTCATGCAAAGATGTTAATACTTTTAACCAGAAGTTAGATACTGCATCTGGGCCTGGGGTTTCCCAATTAGAGGCTTTTCTTAACTTTGTTTCAATCTCTTTGGCTGTTACTTTATCCCATTTCATATCCTGTACCTTTGAACTTCTTATGCTTTCTTTTACTTATATCCATTTAGCATCTTTGTTATGTTTCACAGGATCTTCTTAAGTACGTCTCCAAAATGTATCTATTTCTTCTACTTTTGGTAGTCTTTCAATTCCTTTTACCTTGTTTCCCAGTTCTCTATAAAACTTTCTGGGGTCATCAATAAATTGCTTATTTTGTACTTTTCCTTTATATTTATCTGTGTAACTGCTAAGTTTTTCCTGCCTGTGCTGATATTTTTTGGTTATTATTTGCGATTGTGCATGATAGATCCTGATCTGTTATAATATTGCGCAACTGCTTTTTTTACACCTATCTTTCTATGTATTTTTGTTGATCTGTTTTCTCTTCTACACTCCTATAGCAGTGACACTTCTTGTTTTAACTGCTTTATAGTTTTCTCTATTCAATACTTCCATGATGATATTCAATTTCTCCCCTTCCTTTCCCTTACTAACCTGTGTTCTTGAGGTAAAATTGTATCTGTTATTAATTTAGCTGCACAGTAATATCTCCTGTTTACTTCTGTTATATTGCATGCATCTCTATGGACAGTCCTAATTACTGTGTTCATTTGTTTTATCAAACTTCTAACTTTCTGAGTTTTATTGACCTTCTTCAGTCTATTTCTTTCATTGATTTTAATATATCTGTCTCTACTAAATTAAGCAACTCCTCTCTTAGCTCATTTTCTTCTAAAATGACAGGACATTTTTTGTTCTCCATTTTCTATGGGCATTCTGTAGAAAGTTCTATAGCATCTTCCTGTAGCATATTCTCTTCAATTTCAACCTGAGTCATTCATTGCTCTGTTATATGGAGACTCACTGGCCTATCGCACCTCAACATTGACTACTCCAGAGTTGCCACGATTTCCTGTTCCCTCCATTGCTGTCCAGCTTCAAGTGAATGAAGGTGCATACTTGTTTCCTCTGGAAGGCTCCAAATTACCTTCATATGGCAACTGACCAGTTGCTTCCCATTCTAATGGTTTCTCCTTAACTTGGATGTCTATTGCTCTATCTTGCTGTGGTGCTTTCTGAGTTAGATTTTCTACACTGAATCCTTCACTTCACAAGTACTCCATAACATCAGTTTCTATTTCTTTAATTTCTCCATTACTAATCTTCTTTTCTACTTTTCCTTTTTGTCTTCTTATTTTTTGTATTATAAAGTTTTCCATGTCCAGATTCCTTTGCCTGTATTTCTCTTCAAATATCTTTGGGGCTGCTTTTATTGTATTGATTAATTTGGCTATCGACTTTGCATAAATACTGCACCATATCAAATCTCTCTTTCTTTCCCGTGTCCATATTTCTTTTTTATACTTTTCAAAAACCTCTAGGTTTTGTTGTTTATATTTTCACACTTCCTCAGATGCTTCTTTTTCCAAACAGATCAAAGTTTCTTGATCTATATACTGTTTTTTTATAAATCTGCTATATTAATGAACACACATTTTTGTTTGAGGCTTCTGACAGTTTTTCTTGTGGAAGTATTTTTCTTTCCTCTAATTTCTCTCTTAATCTTTTTGTATATATTGTGAATCGAAATGTTGGGCATTTTGCATAACAGTAACAATACATAATTTCTTTCTTATCCTCAATATTCCACTCTGTCATCTTTATGGCTCTTCTTTGGCCTATCAGGTTTTGTGATATTTGTGGACTGCTACTTCCTTCTACAACAGGGGAGCCATCCTCCCCCTGGGCCTGGCCTGGCCTGGCCCCATTGTAGGAATGTTTACATATTTTGAGGATTTTACACTGTCATTTTTTCCCAGTCCTGGCACCAGTGTGCTTACCAGGATTGGGCACTTTTTATCCTGGATCTTGTGCATCCAGCTATCTTTTTTAATTTTTGACCTACTTCTGTCCATGATATATGGTATATAAATACAGTCTATACATCAGTGTCATCTTGGTGAGGTTTTGTGAAAGCAGGGTCTATCTCATGAAGGTACTCACCAAGACTTGAGGATGAATTCAGTTTCAGCAATACTACTCCTTTACTTGCTGACTTATCATCTCTCCATTCAGACTGTTGTTTTTTTTAATTTCTCCAAATCGTTTGAATTTCTAATACCATGACAGGAATGGACCCCATTCCTAAGTCAAAGTATGATAAAAATTCATGAAATTAGTACTGTTTCAATCTTTAACAATACATAATTTCCTTCTTATAATCAGTAGTCCACTCTATCGTCTTTATGACTCTTCTTTGGCCTATCAGTTTTTGTGATTTTTGTGGACTGCTACTTCCTTCTACAAAAGGGGGGCTATCCTTTCCATTGGCCTGGCCTGGCCCCATTCTAGGAATGTTTCCATATTTTGTGGATTCTACAGTCATCTTTTCCAATCCTAGCACCAGTTCTCCTACCAGGACTGGGCACTTTTTTTATCATGGGCCTTGTGCATCCAGTTATCTTTTTAAATTTTTGACCTACTTCTGTCCATTATATATGCTATATAAATACAGTCTATACATCAGTGTCATCTTGGTGAGGTTTTTTGAAAAACAGGGTCCACCTCATGAAGGCACTCACCAAGACTTGAGGATGAATTCAATTTCAGCAATAATACTCTCCTTTGCTTGTGACATATCATCTCTCCATTTGGACCCCCCTGCTGTCTCAGTATGTACAGTTTAATGTTACAGTAGGCATGGCAGCTAGTACCATGCTACATTTAGCTGTGTTAGAGAGGCAGGAAGCAGGTAGGACACACTTGTCTTACTTTGCTGTAATGTAGCTTTAGTCAGATTTCCATAACTTTGAAAACTTCTGACTTTGCCCTGCTTTTGACATTTTATTTACTTGTTAACTTGATAGGTAAATTTATCCAACAAACTATTTCAGCTATAACAGGGCCAGTTGTGCTGCATCCTGATCTGAAGCTGAACTGCTCATCTCCCATCTTACTTTCTACTGCTCTGCATATTCATGTATCAGTCACCCTCTCTAGTATTTTCATGCAGTGTGATAGGAGTTTGTATATGTCCCCTTTGTTCTTGAACACTTTCACTATATGCTTATTCTCCAGTCATTTGAGATATCCTTTCTCCCATATTGTAGTATCCTCAAGAACCATCTCTTCTCCATCTCACCCAATATCTTTATCATATCTGCTGTGATCTCATCTGAGCCTGTTGCTTTCCCCTGACAGCATTCTCCTTACTGATGATCTATATTTTTCTTCTAGGGTGGGCTTTTCCTCTTCTTTCATCATAGGCTGTGTTAGAGGGAGTACAGGTTCTGTGGGTGTTTCTTCACTGAGAAGCTACTGTAAGTACTCCTTTCATCTATCTTTGATGTCCTGTAGAATGCTGAGCAGGTTGTTGTTGGAATCCCTTATGAAGGGTGTCTGGCTATCATCTTTATCTTTTTGTCTTTGTCTTGCATACTGATAGTTTCTTTGTGCCATCTACTGAATCACTTTCCAGAAGCTGGCAGAATGCCTCTGATACCTTGTTCTTTTTCTACTGCAACTCCTTGTGTAACCTCTTTGTTAGCTAACTAGTATTCCTTCCTAGGCTGATTCCAATTTTTCCTTCACTCCTTTCTTTTGATGACTTCCTGGACTTCTGCATTCCACCACCTCCACCACCATCAGGTCTCCTTAAGTATCTTATTTCTATACCTGGCTAAGCCACATACCTCAAAACCTGACAAAATGGGGGGGGGGATAAAGGCCTAAAAATAGAGACAGATTTTAAATATTGCTCTTATAACCTTATAAAGTTGATAAATAACAGGATCAAGATTTGTCTTGGCATTCATTTTTCTGAAGAATATGAGGTCTGAAACTCAAATGTATGTCAATATTTATTGACTTCAATCCTCAGACCTCCCCAGTGATTTCCCAGAAAATCACTTGATATTATGAAAAACAGACCAAAAATATGAGGCAAAAATCTGGAAATTCTGTGGAAATCTGAACAGTTGAGAGGTATTGTAAGTCACACATCTGTTTTTTAGTCCTCAAACATGCTGTTATGAGGAGTTGCCATTCTTCAACTCCACCTACTTCCTCTTCTGGAGGCGTTAGAGCTCTGAGTAATTCCTTGAACAGTTATGCCTTCTATTGTGTCAACTTCCAGGTCTTCAGCCTTGTCTCTATGGATCTTACAGTCTTCTCTGATTACTGCTTGTAGCTAGCTAAATGTAGCAAAAAAGAAGTTATGTACTTACCATAACATTCAATGTTTGTAGTCTGTCTCGCCTACATTCTTGCTGGATGAGTTCAGAGCCGATATTTGGCTCCGACTCGGCCGATACTAAAGCTCGAGAGCTTTTACTGGCTCGAGGCTAGCCCCTATCCCGTGGTGCCTCATGGCAATTCCCCAGATCTAGTTTGCAAGAAAGCAATAAGTATCTATCAGGTAAGTCAAATATCAGAGCTGCATATATACAGACAAAGGATTTTGAAAATATAATCCATGCCAGGTGAACAACAAAAGAGAACCAGGTCAGACAGCACCAGTATAGTCCACCAGATCCCCCAGAAAACAGGAAGGGGGTTGGAGGGAGGGACGAAAGAATGTAGGCGAGATGGACTACAAACATGGAATGCTATGGTATATACATAACTTATTTATGTTGTGTAGTCCTATCTCACCATAATTCTTGCTGGCTGGGACAGCATCCCTATCACCTATATCCTGGGTGGCTCAAGCGAAGAGACTCTTCAGTATAGTGGACCCAAAGGAAGACCTGTCCTGGGAGGCCAAATCCAATTTGTAATGAGTGACAAAAGTATGTGGTCTTGCCCGAGTAGCTGCTGCACAAATAGTATCAATTGGGAGCCTAGATCTAAAGGCACATGAAGTAGATACAGCTCTAGTAGAATGACCTTTAACTTTGATGGGTAATTGCCAGCTGATTGATAAGGAAATGAAATGCAATCCGAAAGCCATTTTGAAAGAGTAACCTTAGAAACAGGCAAGCCCTTCTTCTTGTCAGAAAAGGAAACAAATAGTTGATCTGATTTTCTGAATTCTTTAGTCCTGTGTAAATAAAATCTGAGAATTCTGTGAACGTCTAACTGGTGTAGTCTATGCTCAGATTTATTAGAGTGGTTTGGAAAAAACACAGGTAGTTCAATAGTAGTATTCAGATTGTGCTTTGAGCATACCTTGGGAAGAAAGGAAGGGTTTGTCCTGAGAGAGAGAGAGACTATCCTTGTCAAAAATAATGTAAGGAGGTTGAATAGTTAGTGCTTGCAGTTCTGAGACTCTCCTAGCTACTAAGAATAGTGTTTTGCACGACAACAATTTTAGGTTTGATGAAGAGGATGGCTGAAAGGGTGCAGACATCAAAGTTGAGAGGACTAAGTTTAAGTCCTAGGGTTCTAATGGCTGTTTGATTGGAGGCCTAAGAAGAAGAACTCCTTTTAAGAAGGTTCTACACAAGGAGTGCTGCATGATTGGATTTCCCATGAAGCCAAAATGGAAATTGGAAATGTCAGCTAAATGAACTCTAATTGTAGTGGCTGCCGCTCCTTCATGAAAAATTGATGCTAGGAAGGATAGGATAGATTCTATAGGAGCCACATATGGATCTAAACTATGGTTCGTAGCCCAAAACGAAAACCTTTTCCATTTGCTGGAGTATAGTTTCTGAGTGGAAGGTTTATGAGATGAAATTAGAATCTGTTGGACCAAAGGGGATAGGGGAATACACCTGGCTATTCGTGGAACTGGAGCAGCCATGCTGTCAATTTGAGGGTGTGGATGGTGGGGTGGAACTGTCCCAATTGATGAATCAGGAGATCTGGTGATGAGTCCAGAATCCATGGTTCCTCCAAAAGGTAGGGCCACAGGAAGGGAAACCAAATGTTTGAGGCCAGTAAGGAGCAATGAGGATCAAGGAACTCAACTGTCTTGCTTTCTGTATTACCTTTGGGATGAGTGGAAAAGGAGGAAAGGCATAAAGAAGTCCCAGGGGCCAATCGTGGACTACAGCATTCCTGGGTGACATCCTCAGATGGGGAATGTGGGCAAAGTAGCTGCTGCATTTGGTGTTCAGGTGAGTGGTGAATAGATCACAGAAAGGCTGGCCCCATCTGTGAAAGACCTCTTTCGCAACTTTTGTATTCAGGGACCACTTGTGAGGCATCAGAATTGCTCGGCTGAGTTTGTCTGCTATTATGCTGGATTTCCCTGGGATATGCTTTGCTATCAGGAAGCGTTGAGAATCTATCGCCCATTTCCAAACTCTTAAGGTCTCTCTGCAAAGTGGGTAAGATTTGGTTCCCCCTTGCTTTTTTATGTACCACATGACAGACATGTTGTCTGACTGAATCGCAATCGTCCCGGTGGGAAGGGAGCTGTGAAGTGCTTGCAATGCATACAGCACTGCTCTCATCTCCAGAACATTGATGTGCAAGTGGTTCTCATGGTTCTGCCAAGTACCTTGGACTGTCATTCCCAGATAATGCCCCCCCCCACCCTATCTGGGAAACATCAGTGGTCAAAACTGCTTTCTCTTGGGGAGGAACAAGCAAACGACTTAGGAGA
Organism: Protopterus annectens; assembly: GCF_019279795.1. Lineage (NCBI taxonomy): Eukaryota > Metazoa > Chordata > Ceratodontiformes > Protopteridae > Protopterus > Protopterus annectens. Next base: position 1,171,708,193 of record NC_056741.1, on the reverse strand, counting down.
AGTTGTTCTGTGTGCAACCACCATGTCAGATCCTTTTTGCAGGTGTTTGTTATAAAAATCTGGTGAGACAATGAAAGATCTTGCATCGACCATTGGGCAAATAACAGCCACTGACGTATCCTCATGTGTAGACGACCAAGAGGAACTAACAGGATGGCGGAAGCCATAGTCCCTAGGACTTGAAGGACTACTCTGGTCTGAAATTTTTGTTTGTTTAGCAAGGATATGACTTGACTGCGTAGAGACTCTATTCTTTCTTGTGTTAGTCTTACTGACATTGTGGTTGTGTCTATTTCTGAGCATAAGTATACAATGTGCTGCGAGGGAGATGAGTGACTTTTTTAGGTTGACAGTGATGCCTAGACTGGCGCAGAAGGATAGAGTCTCATCCCTGGTTCTGATGAGTTGATGATTGGTGGTAGCAGTGAGGAGCCAGTCGTCTAGGTACGGAAACACCTTGAATCCTTGACGTTTCAGGTGAGCCGTTACCACTGCCATGCATTGGGTAAACACTCTGGGGGCTGTAGTGAGACCAAAGGGCAGTGTTCTGAACTGAAAATGACTGGCTCCCAGCCAGAAGCGTAAGTGTCTCCTGGAGCGCCTGTCCATTTTGATGTGGTAGTACACATCCTGGAGAGCGATTAAGCACATCCAATTGTCTTTCCCGATAAAGGGAAATATCGACTGCAGACTGACCATTCGGAACTTCGATTTCTTTACATGCTCGTTGAGCCTGCTGAGATCTAGGATTAATCTCCAGTCCCCTGTCTTTTTTGGAACTAAAAAGAATCGAGAGTAACTTCCGGATCCTACATACTCTGCGGGGTCTTCTTGGATGACTCTTTTTTGCAGCAACGAGATGACCTCTGATGTTGCAAGGTCTAGTTGGATGGGTGTTACGTCTGGTAGAGACCCATTTGTTGGGGGTTCGGAAACAAAGGGGATCAGGTAACCTCTGGATATTATGGTGAATGGTTAGCCAGGTGCTTGGGAACAGCGATAGATGACCCCTGACTGCCTCCAGAGATGGACAGTCAGGCAAACCCTCAGGGGTAATGGAAGGGACGATTAGAGAAAGTTTCTCTGTCTCCCTGATGCTGCGGACCTCCTCTGCCGTGAGGGCGGCATCTTCCATTATATCCTACCCCCTGCCTCTAGGGAAGGGTTGACCTTGTGCCTGAGGAAAACCTTTTTTGGGATTTATGGAACCACATTTTCTCTCCTGTATTACCCTTGGGATAGGGTCTAGATGGGAGGAGAACAACTCAGGAAAATTTCGCAATAGCAAGCTCTTT
>NC_056741.1:1171636221-1171706398 GCF_019279795.1 Protopterus annectens | reverse complement strand
TCAGAACACACACCACACTCAGAACACACACTTACACACACTACAGCAATCAGAAACACGACAAAGTTCAAGTGCAAAGCACCACGAAAACCAACTGGTAATAGAGAATAAAATCCACGAACTTCAGGCTCCTTCTTTACTTTGAAAACTTTAATTTTAGATTTAACTTTAAAACAGCAAAGAACAAGTAAAACCACAATAAATCAAGCACTTTCACCCAGGCTCTCCCAGGCTTTTTCAAGACAAGTTATAAGCCATTTTCTTTGACCTTTTATACAGGAATGTTATGTGCAATCTTGTGATCAATTAAACATTTAATTATTTAATTGTCACAGTTAGTTAACTCTTTGTTTCCAGAAAAAATACTTTTTAAAAATCTCCTGTGTGCTGATTATGTTGAATACCTGAGTAAAGAACTACTAGCAACATACAGTTCTTAGTTTCAATATAACAATAGTTTAGTTTATGGTGTTAAATGGTTGGAAAACCTTTAAGTTGTTTGCATATTTGCATTTTAAGTATAATAATGTGTAAACCTGCCATCAAATTATTACGTTGCAGTAAAATTTCATCTCATATAACAAATGTATAAAAATATTTAAAACATTTAAAATGTAATGATACAAATAAAATCAATATAATAAATGTATAAATAAATATATTGGCTGTTTTAAATACTTAAAAACTCTGTCTCAACAGCCCTGTTAAAATACATATTGAAAATACATGCCATAAATAAGGATTAAAAATATCCATTATCAATACGCTTAGCAAATACCTGTTAAAAATGCGTATAAAAATGCATGTCAAAGAAATACATATTCAAAATACATTAAACGTATGCATCAAAATACATGTTAAAAATACATGTTAGAAATAATTTGTGTGCAAGTCCAAAATGTAAACAAATAAACATTATAATTAGAGTTGTAATTATAATGTCAACATCTTGTACCAAGTATGTGTGCCGGATCTTACAGTGTTTGATAGCCATAGCCTCACTCTTCTTATTAAAATACTTGCATGTAAAAAACTTATTTGTAGATTATATACAACTAAATGTAAAAAATTATTGTGGTAAAAATCTCCACCTAGAACGTTCTTTGAATAGTCTTATAGTATGCTTATGTTATAATTTTGCCCGTCTGAGTTTAAGTGCACTACTCAGACTTATAGCATCATTCAAGCCAGGGGGTCTTGAGGCATCCAATGTTAACTGCCAAAGAAGTTCTTTGTATTCTAGGGAAGCTTCCCAATCTCCACCTCTTGGGTTACTCTTCACTTGGTCTAACACTAAAAATTTTAGATCCATCAGATTACAATTTAAAGAATGCCTGTAAAACGCATTAGTTTCCTTTTGCTTGCTTACTTCATAAAGATGTTCATAAATCCTTTTTGCTAGTGTTCTTTCTGTTTTGCCTACATAAAAACTCAAGACAATGTTGGCAAATTCCGAGATAAACCACCCCTTTAGTTTTGCAGTTATAGTAGGCTAAAGATCCAACATATCTTTTCCTTGATTTAAGGTATAAACCCTTCCTATTCATAACATAAGGACACTGCTTGCATGTTTTGCATTTAAATGTACCACACCTAGATGGTCCTTCATTCTCCTTCACTAACAGATTGGCCTCAAAACAGTCTTTTAAATTCATTAATTCTTTAGTCAGGTATTCAACATAATCAGCACACAGGAGATTTTTAAAAAGTATTTTTTCTGGAAACAAAGAGTTAACTAACTGTGACAATTAAATAATTAAATGTTTAATTGATCACATGATTGCACATAACATTCCTGTATAAAAGGTCAAAGAAAATGGCTTATAACTTGTCTTGAAAAAGCCTGGGAGAGCCTGGGTGAAAGCGCTTGATTTATTGTGGTTTTACTTGTTCTTTGCTGTTTTAAAGTTAAATCTAAAATTAAAGTTTTCAAAGTAAAGAAAGAGCCTGAAGTTCGTGGATTTTATAGTCCAGCAATCAGAAACACACTTAAACACAGTAACTACCTGGACCGCAGCACCAGAAGCACTAACTAAATGTCCCTTAACATCATGATAATAGTACTAGCAGCTCTAGTGTTTCGGTACTGTGGTCTTTCAGTCTTTAAGCCTCGTGATTACGCATTTCTGTATGTAAAGCATTCGGTATTTGGTAGTGTCCTATTTATATGTACCTCCATGGTTGTGTACATGTTGTTAACCTATCTATATATTTGCATATCCGTATATATCGACATATATCTCTCTATCACCCTTTCTATCTCTATATTATATATATATGTATATATATATATATATATATATACATACATATATATATATATATATATACATACATATATATATATATATATATATATATATATATATATATATATATATTTATATATAGAGAGAGAGAGAGAAAACACACCTTTCATTGGGTACATGGCAGTGTATACTATTTCCCGAACTCTGCCCTTTTGTGTTTTAAGCTGTCACAATACACACCTGCCGTTGGTACATCTAAGGTAGCTTAGTGGTAGGTGATTGTGTACATGGTTGCGTGTTCTACTCCTGGCAGTGGTCGTTTTACCTCTCAGAGCAGGCACTATTAGTACAAGGGTGAATAACGCATATTTCAGCTGTTCTGGCCAGCTTTGCCCATGATCTGTGCAATATTCAGCAGAGCTTAGACCTGTTTTGCGCATATCTGTGTAGTCATGTTTAAATGACACTTACCGGCACTTGCCGGTACATAAACACGCTAACATGTGCTTAAACGTGCTCTAATGACCTGCATCCAACATCCATTATTCGGGACATCGGAATTATGTAACAGCCCTTGCAGGTCGTGGAACCGGGAACATGCACAAGACAGTCAGTGGCTTTACCACTGGGGCATCTGGGATATGTACAAGTGTTATGGTGTTTAGTATGTGGACTGTACTATGGCTGTTCCTCCATACTGCAAACAAATGTGTAACTCAATTAGTTTACATATGGATGATACCTATTAATGGTATGTCCAAGTGATGCTTAATGGATGTGCTCCAGCTATGGGAATCAATGTCACAGTGAGCCACACACTGTAATGTGCTACACCTTGCCACAACCATAACTGGAGAATGCTGGGATGACAGATACCTGTCATGGGTACTCCCCATGCTTTGGAACTACATCCCTGATTACATTATATGGAACCCCTCATTAACACACCAGGGAATCCTTGCAGAGTGGGTGGTGAACAATGGTTACACCCCAGGGATCCCGCAATTGGCTCTGCTCCATAGAGGGACAGTTAGTTAATCAATGGGGTGGTGACAGCAGACACATTTTGGCTAGGCTGATGAATGGCCTCTGACAATCAGACATGTACCTTCCGAGGTACCTAGGAACCTATACATACAGTATCAACACATGCTGTTAGCTTAATTTACTGTTCAGGTGTTGACTTACCTTGTACCAATAGCTGCTGTGTGTGCAGTAGTTAAGGGCTGCCTATGTAGGATTCACACAGTAGACCACCTATACATGACAATTTACAGATGGTCATGTGTGTGTGCCATCCATTTTACTGTGTGTGCAGGTGGAGAAGTGTGTCAGTCCGTAGGGGCCTACACTGTCAGTGTATGTGCTATATGTTCCCTCTTTGCCAATGCATGGGCATATTGGGCACACCTCTGTCAACCTACTGTGGCTGGCACAGGGTGTTCGTGGTCTGAATCCTTCTGTGCCTGTGATGCCCTTGGCAATTGCGGTGGGCTGTGAGGGCCTTTACCATTATGTCCCTGCTGCAGCTGCTTCCGCAGGATCATATCATGTACCATGGCACATACTATGAAGATGTGGGCACAAGTGCCTGGAGAGTCCTGCAAGGCTCCAGCAGATATGTCCAAGCAATGGAACCCTGATTTCAGCATCCCAAACACATGCTCTATGATGATTCTGGTTTGTGCGTGTGCCTCATTATGGCGTTCTTGCATGGGTGTGTGTGCATTTCTGATAGGAGTCATCATCCAAGGCTCCAGTGCATAGCCAGCATCCCCCTCAAGGTGGCCATGGGTATTCCCCATGCTTTGGAACTACATCCCTGATTACATTATATGGAACCCCTCATTAACACACCAGGGAATCCTTGCAGAGTGGGTGGCGAACAGTGGTTACACCCCAGGGATCCCGCAATTGGCTCTGCTCCATAGAGGGACAGTTAGTTAATCAATGGGGTGGCGACAGCAGACACATTTTGGCTAGGCTGAAGAATGGCCTCTGACAATCAGACATGTACCTTCCGAGGTACCTAGGAACCTATACATACAGTATCAACACATGCTGTTAGCTTAATTTACTGTTCAGGTGTTGACTTACCTTGTACCAATAGCTGTTGTGTGTGCAGTAGTTAAGGGCTGCCTATGTAGGATTCACACAGTAGACCACCTATACATGACAATTTACAGGTGGTCATGTGTGTGTGCCATCCATTTTACTGTGTGTGCAGGTGGAGAAGTGTGTCAGTCCGCAGGGGCCTACACTGTCAGTGTATGTGCTATATGTTCCCTCTTTGCCAATGCATGGGCATATTGGGCACACCTCTGTGAACCTACTGGGGCTGGCACAGGGTGTTCGTGGTCTGAATCCTTCTGTGCCTGTGATGCCCTTGGCAATTGCGGTGGGCTGTGAGGGCCTTCACCATTATGTCCCTGCTGCAGCTGCTTCCGCAGGATCATATCATGTACCATGGCACATACTATGAAGATGTGGGCACACATGCCTGGAGAGTACTGCAAGGCTCCAGCAGATATGTCCAAGCAATGGAACCCTGATTTCAGCATCCCAAACACATGCTCTATGATGATTCTGGTTTGTGCGTGTGCCTCATTATGGCATTCTTGCATGGGTGTGTATGCATTTCTGATAGGAGTCATCATCCAAGGCTCCAGTGCATAGCCAGCATCCCCCTCAAGGTGGCCATGGGTACTCCCCATGCTTTGGAACTACATCCCTGATTACATTATATGGAACCCCTCATTAACACACCAGGGAATCCTTGCAGAGTGGGTGGCGAACAGTGGTTACACCCCAGGGATCCCACAATTGGCTCTGCTCCATAGAGGGACAGTTAGTTAATCAATGGGGTGGTGACAGCAGACACATTTTGGCTAGGCTGATGAATGGTCTCTGACAATCAGACATGTACCTTCCGAGGTACCTAGGAACCTATACATACAGTATCAACACATGCTGTTAGCTTAATTTACTGTTCAGGTGTTGACTTACCTTGTACCAATAGCTGTTGTGTGTGCAATAGCTAAGGGCTGCCTATGTAGGATTCACACAGTAGACCACCTATACATGACAATTTACAGGTGGTCATGTGTGTGTGCCATCCATTTTACTGTGTGTGCAGGTGGAGAAGTGTGTCAGTCCATAGGGGCCTACACTGTCAGTGTATGTGCTATGTGTTCCCTCTTTGCCAATGCATGGGCATATTGTGCACACCTCTGTCAACCTACTGGGGCTGGCACATAGTGTTTGTGATCTGAATCACTCTGTGCCTGTGATGCCCTTGGCAATTGCGGTGGGTTGTGAGGGCCTTCACCATTATGTCCCTGCTGCAGCTGCTTCCGCAGGATCATATTATGTACCATGGCACATACTATGAAGATGTGGGCACACATGCCTGGAGAGTACTGCAAGGCTCCACCAGATATGTCCAAGCAATGGAACCCTGATTTCAGCATCCCAAACACATGCTCTATGAATATTTCTGGTTTGTGCGTGTGCCTCATTATGGCATTCTTGCATGGATGTGTGTGCATTTCTGATAGGAGTCATCATCCAAGGCTCCAGTGCATAGCCAGCATCCCCCTCAAGGTGGCCATATGGGATGTCCCCCCCTGACAAATACCTGGTACAGCTGTGAGGCATGCCAGATGTGGGAGTCATGGTAGCTTCCAGGGCTGCCAGCACACACATCCGTGATAATGCCCTGGGCATTGCATACGACCTGGCAGTTGATGGAGTTGGAGTGGTATCCCTTGCGGTTTATGTAGCACCTACCATGCTCACTGGGTGGTGACTTGATATGTATGTGCGTGCAGTCTATTGCACCCAGTACCTCTGGGTAGTCTGCCACATGGTGGAAGAGTCGTATATTGCTGGCCAACTCCTCCTGAGTTTATGGGAAGTATATATGCTCATTGACATGTGGTAACATGGCATCCAGGAACTGGTGGAGTACCCTGGATGCTGATGTCTGTGAGATCCCCATGATATCCCCCATGATATCTCCAGTTGGCCTTTGAAAGGTACCTGTGGCTAGTATTCTCAAGCTTACACATACCTTCGTGTCTACTGGGATGGGTTCCCCTCTGTTGTTTCTGGATCTGAGGCGTGGCCAGCACAGCTCAATAATTTGCTGTATGATGTCCCTGTCCACCCTGTAACACTCTACTCTCTCCAGATCATCTAGCCCCTGGTAGGTTACCCTTGGTCTGAACACTCTTCACCTCCTCCGGGGCCTGAGGTGGTTGTCAGCATCATCCTCCAGACCACCTTCAGTCTCCAACACATGGTGATGAATCACAGCTATGGCAGCTCCCAACAAGTACATTGTAAAAGTTCCCCGTCTGTTTACACCGATGGTGCAGTGTTTGGGAATACACGAGTGTGTGCGAGGTGCCTTCACACTTTATACTGTTGTGCTTTGGACACTGATGATGTCATAGGGGGTGTATGTAAAATCAGAGCTGCAGGGTATCTTACTTATGTGTTTTACCGCAGGTACTGCTATTGTGGTGCCTTTGGTGTTGAATTACATTTAGCTGCCTTGGATCACCTCTTGTCCTTGCCTTCACTTTTCATAACGATTCCCCTCCCATTGTCAGGCATGCATCCTGTAGCCTGCTTTCTTGTTTTGTACTTTCCCAACCCAGGATTGTGTTGCGAAATGTGTTCTATAGCTGAGCTACTGCAGGTTTGCTTTACTCTGCAGTGACAGTTCTCTTTTCTTTGCAATCCGACACCTCCCCTATCCTGTTCTGCAGGTTGCTACTAGCAGCCTTGTTAGCTAACGTCAATGGCCCACTGTGAGTTAATAGGTGTTAATTACTCAGTTGTGCTCCAATTACCCTACTGTGGCATTTCCTTATTGCCTTCCTGTAACCTTCCTGTTTCAGCTGTGGTGCGCGCAGCCATTTACAGGGTTTCGAGCACGTTGTCATCCACGTACACACGCGCTTTCGGTCACCATGTGTGCTCTCAGCAAAGCAAAGCTATGGCTATATCCACACCCCTATCCTGCGGCTTTGCTTAGCAACGGGCAACCTGGATTAGCAATGCTCCAATGTGCTTACAGCTACGGTGGCACACCCCAGTGCTGATGTCATGTATACCTCCAGGCCACTCCTTGGTGTTGTACCACTGCACCATATGGTACATCCTTAGGCCGGCGGGACGTTTGTGATTCAGTATTACTTCCTCATTTGCATGGCATTGACTACCGATTCATAGTTACCGCGCCGATCACTGTCACAGACCCTTAGCAACCCTTGCACCTTGGTTGTGGTGTAGCATGCATACCATTGACTATTATGGTGAAATCATGATGTGTGTTGCATTGCAATTTTATGACATCTGTATATATTTTCCTTGTGTTCCCATTTGCGCACACATGCCCTGCGGTTGTACTTTGCTTTAGTGTGGCCATGACATTAAATGTTATTTTTTATGTGTTGTGAGTGTTTTTTTATGCCACTGGCTGTATATTTAGCCACTGGCATATGTTAACTTTGTAATATGTAAGTTTGGTCCGCTTTCATGGCTCCGATGTTCTGTTTGGAAAAATGTAAACCATTTTTTTTTTTTTTTTGGTTTACTTTTCTGTTTGCTTACGCTATGCCTGTACCACTTCATGAATCGCTATGTACCTTCATTTGCATGCTGCACTACTGCGCATGGGGTGATTAGCATACATGAGCTGAGAGCTGCGCAGATCTGGCGTACGCTGGTAGTGCACGTGGAATTGGATCATACCTGAATTGCTCGGCGGCCATATTTGGCATTATTCCGCCTATGCTATGCCTGCACCTGGCGCAAGCTTCATGAATCCCGGGGATAGAGTTTCTCATGCTGCAGTGAATGACCTAAGACAATTCACTCTGGAAGAGATGTATAGAAACACTAATCTCATCCCATGTCTCCAAGCAGGGAAGGTCACTGGTGCTGAGCAGCAAACCTTTTAATATTTGCATCTAGAGTTATGAACAAAATACAAAGTAATTAGAGAAAAGACCCAAAACTAAGACACTTTAAATGCTAGTAGTAAGAACTTCTCAAAATAATTTCTAATTTCAGGAGGAATGGAGATTGAGACTCAGAACAAATTAGGGACATCCCTCCAAGATCAAAACAGCTGAGAGATATACTGAGGAATAGTCTAACATCAAGAATGATGTCTAAGTTCAAATTAAATTTACTGGCTTCATCAACTGACTAATTAGCTGGTGCATTCTACAGGAATGCTGCTTGTGTTTTCCTAGGAAAAAGTGGTTAAGAGATCCTTCCAGGTTTTCCAGGGATGAACTGTTCCTTTCATCTCATGATGTTTGCTTACTGGATAAAGCTTTTGCTGCCCCCATGCTACCTATTTCATGCAAAGTTCAGATTATGGACTACCTGGTTTCAACAGACAAGCATCCATTTAGCAAACTCTTATTTGACTATATCATGGTAGCAAATATCAAGGTAGCACTAACCAGTGATAGAAGCTTCAAATGTGAAATATTCGTGCATCAAGCCTTCCTTTATACTGAAAACATGTTTGTGTACTCACAGAATTCTGGTTTTTGTATAAAGGCAGCATACCCATTCTTGCTAGGATTTAGTGTTCATCATGTGTTCAGGTCCCCAATAGGTTGAGGAGGCATACCCATATTTTTAGAGAACCTGTTGTTTCATGAGAAATCATGCATGATGCCTTAGCTGAACTTCTAAAGTTCAAGGCAACTCTCAATAAAGCTGACTTTAATATCATTACCAACTATAGCTACCTTCTCTGCCCACTTCTTAGCACTCTGATTATCATTTCAGATTGAAAAGATGTGCACAAACCCAATACACTTATGGATTACTTTAGCTCCCCCCATTAAAAACGGCATACCTGTGCAATTAGTAATATGCTGAAATGCTTCTCTGGTATAGTTATGCCAATGCCCTTGATCAGAGTATTATCTTATCCACAAGGGTGATAACTGTCTTCCTTTTTTTAGGTGATTTTTGCCGCTATGTTTGCTGACCATCAAGCCTCCTCTCTTTTATGCAGAGCCCACTTGTTTTTTTGCTTCAGGCTGTTACTCAGGCAGTTATGGGGGTGTTTTATGCTTAGACCAGAATCATATCAGTGAGAGCATTTGGACTATCTAATCCTACCACCTGGGTGAAGGCATCTGTAAAATGTATCACCACAGTGTTGCACAACTCTCCCTCTTTCTCCTTACAGGTTTGCACTTCTGCACACTTGCTATGAGGTCTGCTATCCATTGGTGGTTTAATGTACCTAAGACCTACCCCAAGGCCATCCCTGTGCATTGCTACCTCTCATCTGAAGGACACTGGAAGTGTGTACTTCTGGCTGCACCCCATCCCCCCACCTAGGATGGAACTGCCTATCTTCCCTGTCAGAGGCATTTAGCTCCCAAACCGTTAATTAAACTTGAGTTGCCTGGTCCATTGTTAAGACTTTATCCCTGTATTACAACAACACTAGCATGTGATAATCATCTTCACCTTCTCCTTAGCCACATCTCCCTTTCCTGTACTACCCCTTTAATAAAATCAGACCACACAGTTGTAACCTTCTCCCTTAAAACACACTTTGAAACTCATCAGAATTCCCATAGTATGTCATTATTACTCTTAAAACAAACTTCATCCTCTTTATAAACCTTCATAACTATAAATGGTGCATTTTTCCAGGTAACCAAATAGCCGATGCTACTGCATACTCCACTGAATTATATTCCCTTATAGACAAGTGCGTCATGGTGTCTGTTTCCATCCACCATAAAAAAAAAAAGATTAAATTCTGAAGCAAGGCAAGCTTGTATGGTAAACTTTCTAGCTAAATAATCCTTACAACAAAAAGAAGAAAGGAGAACCTTCAAGCTGTTTGCAACAGATACAGATTCTTTCAGTATAAAAGGGACTTAAAACTAATAAGTGAAAAAGCTTGTACATGGCTTCAAGCAGGTAAAAACGATGAAAACCACAATACCTTTCTTCAGCTACATCTAACTTTGTACTTTCCTGCTCTCTCTTCATAGGTTCATAGGTGTGTACTAGGCTAATGGCCCTGAATCCTTTACAAGCCTAGCCCATAGAAGTGCCCTGGCATCATGCCGCCCAACGTTAGTTCCCAGTGCTTCTATCAAGTAGAGCCACTGGAGTGATCTCCGGAGTGAATTTTCTATTACCCATCCACTCATCAAGATTTCTCTTGAAGAGGGACAGTGAGGTCCTCTGCTTGACATGTATGGGAAGTCTGTTCCAGAGCATGGGCGGTCTCTGGGTGAGGAACCTGTCCCTCCAGCATGTTCTATTGATTGTGGTAACGAGGTTGAGGTCTCGGGAGCATGTGGTGTGGAGTGATTGGGATTTCTTTAGATGTAGCATTTCTAACAGAGCTAGGTCAGACATGGCTTTGTAAGTCAAGCAGAGATCTCCTCTAAGTAGGCAATATGAGACAGATAATAGCTAGAGTCTTTTGAGTCTGTCCATGTAGGACATGTTTAATGCCTAGGATCCTCTTTGTGAGGTACTTCTGTGGCCTCTTCAGCTGTTGCAGATGTCTAGTGAGGTACATGCCAAATGGGGCATTATACTCGATTGGTCTAATGAGGGACGAGTAAAGCGAGATGATGACCTCCTTCTTCCTGAATGCAAAACCCATGGTAATAAGATGTGCCACATAGAAGGACTTTTTGACCATAGTGGCAATGTGGTTGTGAAAGGAGAGTTTGCTGTCAACCTGCTTTGCCAGATCTCTTATAAAGCCTTCAGTGTTCATTGGGCTCCCATCAATATGTTATTTAGTGGGATCTGAGTTTTTTCCAAACGGGATGACGATGCATGTTTTGGTGTTAAGCTTATGGCCATGGTTTTGACACCAGTCATTGGTCTCAGTGAGGCCTTTCTGTAGGATGTCTGCATCATTTGGGGAGCTAATAATGGCTCTCAGCTTATAGTCGTCTGCAAACTTGGTCAGCCAGTGTCCCTTTGTATTGGCCTGGACTTCTGAGAAGTAGATGCCAAACAGGAGAGGACCTAGGGCTGATCCCTGTGGGACTCCACTCGTGACTGGTCAGCAGTCTGACTTGAAGTTTGCTACTTTCACACTGTGTGTTCTATCTGTGAGACAATTTGCAACTAACCTAGTGATATAGGGGTTGATGCCTAGTTTGGTGAGTTTATCAATAATTCTTGAGTGAGGAATGGTATCAAAGGCCTTGGCCAGATCGAGGTAGGCTGTAGGAACTGCCTTACCTTCATCCACAGCCCTGGTGACTGACTCAAAGAAGTCAACCAGGTTGAGCAGGCATGATCTCCCTTTCACAAAGCCAAAGTGCATGGGGTCCAGAGTTTGGAGATTTCCTATATCTTTGTTAATCAGGTCCACGATGATGAAAAGAGACATGGAAGAACTCTCTGATCTTGTGGCCCAGGCAGGTATGACCCTAGTCCTGAGCAGCATCCTGCCTTCGCCCCGAATGATACCACAGTATAAGGGCAAAATGATTGACTTCAACAATTGGCTAAGTTTCTGGTGTCATTCCAAGGGGATCCAGTATCTGTCTGCCTGGGACAACATGGTCAACAAACCACGATGCTTTGCCAGAGATGGTCTGCACCTGTCGCCCATGGGATTCAGGTTACTGGCTAATGCTCTTGCCACCCCTATAGTGCCTTTTTTAGGCAAGGCTCAAAGGACAAAACCACCACCGTAACAGATATAAGCATGCAAAATCTGAAGGTAATGCTACTCAATGCTAGAAGTCTAAACTTCAAAATGCACACTCTCGAGGCACTCCTAAAAATGGGGAACATTGATATCTGTGCAGTAACTGAGACCTGGTTCAAGACTCCAGAGAGCACCCCTGCAATACCAGGCTACAACTCTTACGACACCTTTCGGCCACCAAACCAGGACCGAAGCACTAAAGGCAGAGGAGTGCCCATATTCGTCAAGGATATTCACACCTCCAGGCTAGTTGCCCAACACAATGCATCTGAAATTTTACAGGTGCAACTAACACTAGGTAAGACTGCAATCCAAATTGTAGCTTGCTACAGATCCCCCACCATGCCCCAAGATTCTCACTACGTCTTTCTAAACATACTAGAAAACATTAAGATACAACCAAAGACCGTAATACTGGGTAATTTCAACTATCCTGCCATTAATTGGGAAAACTAATTGGGTACCAACACCTTTGCCCAATGGTTCTTGGAATTCAACTAATTCAACTAATCCATAGTCCCACCAGGGGCTCAAATATCCTAGACCTGGTCATTACCAACATGGGAGATCGATGCTCCACACCAGTGGTCACCCCTTCGTTGGTCAGGTCTGACCATAAGCTAATCACCCTTGACGTCCAAATTCCACCCCCACCCCACAGTAGGGAAACCTCCATAAAAAAACTTCTCCAAAGCCAACTTCATGCTACTCAAGTCAGAAGTGACAAACTTCATGACATCCATGCAGAGGGGAACTGAAAGTTCGACCTCTGAATCCTACACTAAGGCACTGTACGAGCACATCCACTTGTGCATGAATCATGCCATTCCAAACAGAACCAAGACGGTCTCCTCCAAAAAAAGGAAGCCAATCTGGTGGTCTCTGTCATAAACAAACTATACAACTGAAGGAAGAAACTGTTTCAGAAAAGAGGAAAATCCCAGGATGCAAACAAACTCCCTTACCAGCCTCAGTATGAAGCTGAGATCCCTCATAAAATCCTTCAAAGCTAGTTACGAAAATAAAATTGCCAAAAATTCCAAGGACAACCATAAGGCATTCTATAGTTATGTCAAGAATCTAAATGGCAATGCTCAGATCTGCTGTGAGCTACAACAGAATGGCATTGCATATACTGATCCCAAGGATATTGCCAATATCCTGGCAGTTCGATTCAGTGCCAACTTCACCACCCTCTCACCCCCTAAAGGGCCCTTCTCAATACCAAAAGATTGCCAAATTCCAGTAATCATGGCCACACAGGTAAAAAACGCACTCCCAAAGCTAAGAATACAGCATCCATGGGACCAGACGACGGCTGTGTACTACATGAACTACAAAATGAACTGGCACCTCACTTAAGTGTCATGTTTAATCATAGCCTCACCTCAGGCTTCGTGCCCAATGAGTGGCGCACAGCTACAGTTCTCCCACTCCACAAGGGGGGGATCCACCTTGGATCCTGGAAACTATTGTCCTATTAGTCTGACAAGCCTGATCATGGAACTTAACGAACAAAGACATTGGCAACCTTCAAACACTGGACCCCACCCAGTTTGGCTTCGTAAAGGGCCAATCTTGTCTCCTCAACCTGATTGACTTCTTCAAATCAGTGTCCAGAGCCGTGGACAAGGGTAAGGCGGTCCACACAGCCTATCTAGACCTCACCAAGGCCATTGATACCATCCCCCACTCTGGAATCATAGATAAACTTACTAAGCTGGGCATTAATCCCTACATCACTCGATGGGTTGCCAACTGACTTACTGACAGAACCCACACTGTAAAGGTAGCCGACTCAAAATCCAGCTCCAGACAAGTGACAAGCGGAGTACCTCAGGATTCAGTCCTGGGACCGCTTTTGTTTGGCATCTACTTCTCTAAAGTACAGGCCAGCACTAAGGGACTCTGTCTAACAAAGTTCGCAGATGACTGCAAACTGGGAGCCATTACTGAATCCCCAAATGATGTGGATATTCTACAAAAGGGCCTTACAGAAACAGATGCTTGGTGCCAGAGCCATGGGTTCAAGTTCAGTGCCAAGAAATGTATAGTTATCCCCTTTGCGAAAAAACATGTACCCATGAA
This sequence comes from Protopterus annectens, assembly GCF_019279795.1. Taxonomy (NCBI): domain Eukaryota; kingdom Metazoa; phylum Chordata; order Ceratodontiformes; family Protopteridae; genus Protopterus; species Protopterus annectens. The sequence continues at coordinate 1,171,692,316 of NC_056741.1, read as the reverse complement.
TTACCACATAAGTGGCAGTACATTAAATACTGAAAGTGTGTTAAGAGACTTAGGGATACAGGTGGACAGTGGTCTCACCTTTGATAACCACATAGCCACAACAGTCTGGAAATCCTTCCATGGTGTCACACCACATCACTAAGGGCTTTTCATCCAGACAAAAAGAGGTCATTGTCCCACTGTATTCATCCCTCATTAGACCCATAATAGAGTACAATGCCCCATGTGGTATGTACCTCACAAGACAGCTGCAACAACTGGAAAGGCCACAGAAATGCCTCACTAAATGAATCACAGGCCTAAAGAAGATGCCTTATGCTGACCATCTAAAAAAACTCCAGCTATACTCTGTCACATATCATCTACTCAGAGGCGATGTCTGCTTAACATATAAGGCCATGTCAAGCCCAGTGCTGTTGGACATGCTGCACGTAAAGAAATCCCAATCCCTCAGAGCCACATGCTCCAGGGATCTAAACCTGGTCATCACAATGAACAAAAAATGCTGGAGGGATAGGTTCCTGATGCATAGACTCCCCATACTTTGGATTAGACTGCCCATACATATCAAGCTGAGCTCATCTTTGGCCCTCTTCAAAAGGAACCTTGATGATTGGATGGGAGATAGGAAATTCACCCTGGGGATCACGTCAGTTGCCCTGCTAGATAGTGGACCAGGGAAGTAAATATTCTGGGAAGAAATATCCAGGGAATTGTTATGGCTAGGCTTGTATAGGCCCTAGGGCCAATAGCCTAGTACCAACCTATGAACCTATGTGCTCCATAGCTTTACATATCATACTCATCAGGCTAATGGTGCAAATAATTCCCAGGGTCTGTAGTCACTCCCCCTTTATGGAGAGAGATGACTGTAGCAGTGCGCCATTTGGTAGGGACAAAGCCTGAGGTGATGCTGTGACTGAACAGGGCACACAGAAGTGGTGCAAGTTTGCTTTGTAGTTCATGTAGAACACATACAGGGATATTATCTGGTCTCATGGAAGCTGTATTCTTGGCCTTGGACAATGTGGCTTTAACCTGTGCTGCAGTAATGCTGGGTGCCTGGCATTCTTCCGGTAATGTGATTGGTTCTTTAGGGGGGGGAGAGTGAGTTAAAGTTGGCACTAAATCTGTCATCCAGTATTTTGACAATATCTGTTGGCTCAGTATAGGAGGTACCATTGTGCAGCAACTCAGAACAAATCTGGGTATTGCAGTGTAGGTTCTTAATATAACTATAGAAGGCTTTGTGATTGTTTTTAGTGTCTGCCACAATTCTGCCCTCATAGCTGGCTTTAGAGGATTTGATGAGGGATCTCAACTTTTTGTTGAGGCTAATAAGAGAGTTTTTCCAGTCTTGGGACTTCACCTTTTTCTGCAACAGTTTCTTCCTTCTTTTGCAGAGTTTATTAATGCCTAGGGACCAGCAGATTGGCTTCCTTTTTGGGGGGGGGGAGTGTCTTAGTTCTGTTGGGTATGGCTAGTTCCATGCATTTATGTACATGTTCATATAGTGCACTGGTGTATGATTCGGCAGTCATGTGGCGAGATCTGTGTGCCTCACTGTTGAGCCACCTATGATTAGTTTATTAGGCAAGGTAACCTCAACCATTTGTAAGTATACCTTCTGTCTATTTCTCTTCTAATATACCACATATGATATTTTTTCCTTTGTGTTTTTTTGTTTGCTACTATATTATGTTGTGCCAACAACCAATATAATTTGCAATCATCAATATAATGCTTGCTTATGTTATTATTTCTGTTGATGATTTTGAACATGCTGTCTTTCTACTGACAACTGGCCGGAGTCATGCTTGGAAAGGGTCTTTGGACCAGCTATCTTACTTGGATAACGAATGTATTTATTTATGTATATATGAATGTGTAAATAAATACATAAATAAAGAAATATAGAAATTATGCCCATTACAGTACATAACTTACTTCCAACTGAGTCTCCTACTCCAGTCCAGTAGTTATTGCTAATATCCTTGCAAACACATTTAGTGCTCATTTCAAGTTCCTAACTCATCCAGATATTCCATGCACTACTAACCATCTCATCCCTTTCAAAATCACCTTTGGACAGGTTATATCAGTACTACCTAAAATTAAAAATACTAGCTTTATGAGAGATGCTAATACTCCAGGCTATTTGCTAGTGTGTGTGAGGCACCACTTAATCAACCCCCTGTCATATATTTTTGATTCAGGTCTTTCCATGAGTTATGTCTCTGAAGCATGGAGAATGGCCTTTGAGCTAAAGTTATATAAAGGCATTCCCATAACAGATCATGGAGGCTGTATGTCTGTTATTCTCACAAACACCATTTGTAAAGTTTTGGATTGCATAACTGCCAAACTGATAATCAATGACATTGGTACCCTACACACCCAAGACCCAAACCATTTTGGATTTGTAGAAAATAAGCTGTGTTTACTAAATCTAGATAACTTCTTCAGAATTATTACTTAAAAATTACTTATTACTTAAAACTTGAGAGTCTATATTGCTTACCCTTGACATTCTCATAACTTTTGACACCATCCCACATGCTGTCCCAGAGAAACACTCTCAAATTAACAAACTCGTATGCAATCTTGGGAGTATTCAGTGGGCTCTCTGGCAGAAGCTCCCCATTGTTAAGATGGAGTATCACCTCCAGCTGAAAGTGTTACCAGTGGGGCACCACAGATCTTTGTCCTGGGCCCTACCATTTTTCACCTACTTCTTAGAAGTGAAAACAGATGTCAGTGGCCTGTGGCTAGCAGTTTTTTGACAACTGCAAACTTGATAGAATTTTCAAATCTCACTGGGCAGTCAAAATTCAAACAAAGCCTTGATCTGACCAATGCCTGGTGTTTTAGTCATGTTCTCACCTTAAATAGCTCTTTCTACATTGCTGATACCCTTCACAAGACACATACAGTTATTTGGGAGTCTGGTGCCTATATCGATAACAGTCTTTCTTCTAATTACCGTGTCTCAAATGTGTTTAAATAGTCCTTATTTTCCTTAGTTGATTCAAAGTGGTATATCGTCTAGGTTCCATGTAGTCTTAGCCCCTTGCTTTTGTTAGACTTACCTTCAATACAGTACTCCTTTAAGAAAATATCACAAAGCATTTTGACCATAATTTCTGGACTATACAGTCTAAGCTGCTCCAGAAGACTAAAAGCCTTGCCCTCTGCTCTGTCTCATATACTCGTTTAAGGGATGATCTCTACATAGCCTTTCAAGCATTGGAAGTCCCTACCCTTTTTCTCTCCCTGCACCTTTGCAGGACCAGTTGCCTAACATATATTGCAAAGTCCTGAAACTTTAGTGCAAGATCTACAACACATACTGCCATGGCAGATTTGTAAGCCAGTGCCATCTCCAACTTTGAATAAACTCCCTATACGTGTTAAACAAAGTAATGTCCTATCAAAACTAGGCTTAACAATGAAATGAACCAATATAAATTTATGCCAATGTATGTAAAAATTACTATCTTACCTGGATTAACCATTATACTTTCAGTACTAAGGTGAGTTATGGCTGTTTCTCAGTGACCTTTTAGCCTTAAACATAGTATAAATATATGAAACTATGATTTATTCAAATAAGAAATTTCACGTTTTCTGCTTCTTTCAGATGTCTTGCTTGACTGCTACAAAATGCAGTGTACAATTCAGTGATGGGTTAAATCATTCATGTAAGAAGTTAGAAAGCAATTAAGACAAGAAGTGTCACTGTTAGAAGAGTATAGAAGAGGGAAGAGATCAACACAAATACTCAGAAAGATAGACATGGTAAAACTAATGCACAGTATCAGCACAGATCAGGATCTGTCATGCACTGTCACAAATAATAAACTAAAAATATCAGCACAGGCTGAAAAACTTAGAAAATATGCAGATACATAAAAAGGAAAAGTACAAAACAAGCAATTTATTGATGACCCGAAAAGTTTTATAGGGAATTGGAAAAGAAGACAAAAGGAACTGAAACACCACCAAAAAAGAAGAACTAGATACATTTTGGAGAAATATCTAGGAAGATCCTGTAGAACATAAAGATGCTAAATGGATATAAGAAGTAGAAGAAAAAATAAGAAGTACAAATGTACAGGATATGGAATGGAATAAAGTAACAGCCAAAGAGACTGAAACAAAGCTAAGAATAGCTTCTAATTGGAAAACCTAGGCCCAGATACAATATCTAACTTCTGTCTAAAAGTATTAACATCTTTACATGAAGATTTAGACATGAGTAAGAACTATTTATATGTGCACCCCGAACAGACACCAGCCTGGTTAACAACAGGATAAACAATATTCCTACTTAAGAGCAAAACTGCAAGCTGTCCTAAAAACTATAGACCAATAAGTTGCCTTCCAAAGACCTATAAGCAGTACACTAGAATTAATGCTGATAGAATTTATAGTCACTTAGAAGAAAACTCAATCATGGCAGTAGAACAAAAGTGTAACTAAAGAAAGTCATATGGAACAAAGGATCATTTATTGTTAAAGTCAAAGTGGAGAACCGCAAAACGGGGAAGAATCTAAGTATGGCATGGACAGTCTACAATAAAGCATTTGACAGTATCTCACATTCATGGATAAAGTAGTGCTTAAAATGTGTAAGATACACCCTACACTGAAACTACATCACAGCGACCATGAAACAGTGGCAAACCACTTGCATTTTAAGCTATGATAAAGGACAAAGTATTATCCTAGGGATAAAATTTCAAAGGGAGATATTCCAGGGTGACTCTGTCACCGCTGCTCTTTTCTCTTGCCTGTAACCAATTAAGCTGTCTATTTAACAGATTAAATAAAAATAAAAAAGTCCCAACACAAACGTGGTTTCACCAATTTAATAGCACAAAACACAAAGATCCCAACAGATTAGATCATGGTTACAATTTGGTTTCCAAAAAACAACAAAGTGTAAAGACTTTTCATCTTCTCTTTGTAGATAATTTAAAACTATATAGTTCATCAGGTGAGGAACTGAAAGCACAGCTGCAAGTGATCAAAACGTTTTCAGTTGATATAAGAATGTCATCTGGTCTTGATAAATGTGCAAAAGTAACCTTTAAAGCAGGAAAGCTGCAGCACCAAGAAAAAAAGAAGTTATGTTCTCACCATAACGTTCCATGTGAGTTGTTCATCTCGCCTTCATTCTTACTGATGGATTCGGAGCCGATCCTCGGCTCCGACTCAGCCCCAAAAGCTCCAGGTCTTCAACCAGCTCGAGGCCAACTCCTTATCCCATGATGCACTTTGATATTCCCTCAGATCTTGTTTGCTGCCAACTGGCTACATATGACTATTAATATGCCACCCTAAGAACTGGATAAGAGACAATACACCATAAATTAAGTCTCAGTCCTCAAGTAGACTGGATGGGGTTTGGAGGGTGGGATGTAAGAATGAAGCTGAGATGAACAACTCACATGGAACGTTATGTTGAGTACATAACTTCTTTATGTGAAGTTGTTCTATCTTGCCTTTCATTCTTACTGATGGGTAGCATCCCAAGCACCATCTTTCTCTGGTGGCTCACGGGAGAATGTTCTTCAGAACAGTGAAACCAATGGAAGCTCTGTCCCTGGAAGCCTTGTCTACTTTGTAATGAGTGATGAAGGTATGAGGCCTTGACCAGGTAGCTGCTACACAAATAGTATCTAATGGTAACTTAGCAGAGAAGGCTGATGAGCTAGATAAAGCTCTAGTAGAGTGGGCCTTTATTTTCTGTTGTAATGGAGCATTCACTGAACTGTAAGTGAAGAAAATACAATCTGATAACCATCTTGACAAGATGACTTTTGTCACTGGAGCACCTTTTTTTGATTCCAAAAAAGAGACAAAGAGCTGTTCTGTTTTTCTGAATTGTTTGGTCCTGTCCAAATAAAATTGGAGTTGCCTATGAACATCAAGTTTGTGCAGCATGTTTTTCATCTTGTTTTGTCTCTGAGCAAACTTTGGGTAAAAATGATGGATTTTTTCTGAGTGAGACTCTGTCATTATGGAAAATCAGATAAGGAGGTTTGATGGTCAAGGCCTGTAACTCAGAAATCCTCCAAGCAGAAGAAATAGCTATTAAAATATGGTCTTCTATGACAGATATTTTAAATCACATGATAAGGCTAGTTCGAAAGAAGGTAATATAATTCGGGAAATACAATTTAGATTCCATGGCATGGCTGGAGTTTTGATGGGGGGTCTCAAATGAATAGTACCCTTGAGAAAGGCTTTAGAGAGTCTATGTGACATGACATTAGAATCCTGGGCACCAAGATAAAAGTTTGAGATTGCTGTTAATTGAACTCTAATGGTAGCTGCAGCTTGAAAAGTTTAACCAGAAACTCCAGAATGGATGAAATTGAAGCTAGGTATGGATCAATATCATTCTGAGATGCCCATATAGAAAATCTCTTCCATTTGCTAAGATATAACTTTCTGGTAGATGATTTATGAGAGGATGTTAAAATATGCTGAGCCTCAGTTGAGTGGTTGTGAATCTTGGCTATGTTTGGAATTGGAGCAGCCAAGCTGTCAGTTTGAGGGAGTGAAGAGAAGGATGAAGAGTCCTCGATGAATGGGTCAGAAGATTCGGAACCGGGTTCAGGATCCAAGGTTGTTCCACTAGATGAGCCTGAAGGAAGGGAAACCAAATTTGATGAGGCTAGTAAGGGGCTATTAAGTTTATGGCCCTTCCCAGAGTCTTTGCTTTTTGTAATAGTTTGGATATTAGAGGGGAAAGGAGGAAAAGCATAAAGGAGACTCAGGGGCCAATTGTGCACCAGTGCATCCCTTGGGGCATCCCCCAGCGGGGGGATTAGGGTGAAGTAGCTGCTGCATTTCATGTTTGTTGGGGTTGCAAAGAGATTGCAGCAAGGCTGGCCCCATCTGCAGAAAATCCTTTCTGTTACTTGTTTCTTTAGGGACCACTTGTGTGGCAAGAGAATTGCCCTGCTTAGCTTGTCTGCTATCACATTGGATTTCCCCGGGATGTGCATTGCTAATAGAAAGTGCTGGGTGGAAGTTGCCCACTGCCATACTCTCGGGGCCTCTTGACACAGGGGATACGATTTGGTTCCTCCTTGTTTGTTTATGTACCAGACCACTGACATATTATCTGTCTGAACTGCATTTGTTCTTAGAGGGAGAGAGTCTTGAAAGGACTGCAATGCTAGGAGTACCACTCTCATCTCCAGGACACTGATATGCAGATGAGCTTCGTGCTTCTTCCATGTGCCTTGGGCTGTTCTTCCCTGATAATGCCCCCCCCTATCAAGGAAGCATGCATGGTCACCGTGGCTATAGGAGTGAGTAGAACAAAGGGACAGCCTAGAGTTACTTGGTAAGATGTTAGCCACCACTGAAGGTCCTTCTTGCACATATTCGTTATTATGATTTGGTGTGACATTGGAAGTTCCTGAAAGTGCCATTGAGAGAACAGGAGTCATTGTAGTCCTCACGTATGCATCCAACCAAGAGGAATGGCAATGATCACTGCCCCCATTGTTCCTAGCAATTTGAGTATCAATGAGACAGGGGCTTTTGTCTTGGGAAGCAGGTCTAGGATTTGTTTTTGTAAAAGACAAACTCTTTCTGAAAGAAGGCTTAAGGTCATTGTGACTGTATTTAGTTCTGCTCCTATAAAAACAGTCTGTTGTGATGGTGACAAGGCAGATTTTTCTGAGTTTATGGTAATCCCCAACTGATTGCAGAGGTTTAAAGTTGTGTCCCTTGCATGTATGAGTTGATGCCTGGTGGTGGCAGTGAAGAGCCAGTCATCTACGTATGGAAACACCTGGAATCCCAAAGGTCTCAGGTGAGCTGTGACTACTGCCATGCATTTGGTGAACACTCTGGGGGCTCTAGTGAGACCAAAGGGCAGAGTGCGAAATTGATAATGACTGGCTCCCAGCCAGAATCGTAGATGATTGCTGGATGGCATGTCCATTTTTATGTGGTAGTACGCATCCTGGAGATCTATCAAGCACATCCAGTTGTCTTTCCCCAAAAAGGGGAGTATTGACTATGGAGTGACCATCTGGAACTTTGTCTTTTTTACTGACTTGTTTAGTCTGCTGAGGTCTAGAATAGGTCTCCCGTCCCCCATTTTCTTTGGAACCAAAAAGAATCTTGAGTAGGTTCCAGTTCCTCTCTGGTCTGCTGGGACTAGTTGGATGACTCTTTTTTTTCCAGCAACCTTTGGACCTCTATGGCTGCTTGTTTCATGTGACTGGGTGGAGTGTCTGGGATTTTTTTCATAAGAGGGGGTGGTGTGGCAAAGGGAATTGAGTATTCTCTGGATGTGATACTTTGTAACCAGCTGTCTTTTGTTATTTTTAGCCAGGCATCTGGGTACAAAGAAAGGCATCCCTGACTGCCTCCAGAGATGGACAGTCGGGCCTCCTCTCAGGAGCGCTGATAGGTCTTCCCAAAGAACTGATCTCTTTTGCCCTGATTTTGCAGACCCCCTCTGCTATGTGGACTGTATCATTCATTATTTCCCCCTCCTCTGCCTCTAGAGAGGGGTTCACAACAAGTGTCCTGGAAAGGTCACTGAGATTTATGGAACCACATCTTTCCACCCCCCCCTCCCTTTGAGGTAAGGTCTAATCGGGGTAGAAAAATGTACTCCAATGGCAGACAAAGTCCTTCTGTCTTTCTCACTCCTGGTAAGTGTTTCCTTTACTTTTGGTGCAAAAAGGGATGAGCCGACGAAAGGGGTGTTAATAAAGGAAGACTTAAACGGTTCCCCAAAGGAACATAGGCACATCCAGGAATGTCTCCTAAAGGCAATTTCTGTACCCGCTACTCTGCTCGTTCCATCAGCTGCATATGACACCAGACGCATGGAAGAGTTTACAATAGTATTAAGAGTAGAGAACTGGGAAATTACCTTGTCTGAAACCCCTGCAGCTACTGAACCCTGCAGGGTATCTCCTAGTTCCTTCAGGGGATCTCTTTGAAACCTAGTGAAATGTATGAGATAGTTCAGCGACTGAAGAACAAAATCCGCTGAACTAAACATATGCTTCCCATATCTGTCCATGATCCTGGAATCTCTTTTAGGAGGATGAACAGACGTAGAGTTTTCTGATAGCTTCTTCTTGGTGGCTGCTGCCATCACCATGGCATCAACGGGCATTCCTTTAGTTAGAAAAGTTTTGTCTTGAGGGCAAGTTATACATTTATTAGGCCTCCTGGGAACATGCTCTGTGGTATCTGGGGACTCCCATGCCCTTTGAGAGAGTAACTCAATCAACTCATCAAAGGGTGGAGACATCCAAGAGGTGGAGGGCTGAGAACCAAAAGCCTTCAGGAGTACTGACTCATCATCAGTAGGGTTATGGGATTTCTAGCCACCCCTCTGTTTAAGAATTTCCAAGATATCTGCGAATGAGATATCCTCTGAGGGGGACTGTGGGGACCCTTCTGACTCATCTAAGCCAGTGTCCAAAGTGACGGATTCCTGGGGGGAGTCCAGATGTTTCCTCTGGCAAAGTCTCTTCCTGGGAACCTCTTCATTGGGAGCTTCTGGAGAGGTCTCGGAAAAGTATGGCTCACTCAATGGGGCTTCCTGAGGCTCAGGATCTGTATGCATTAATGTGTGTTGTAGAGGTAGACACCGGTGCTTTGAGGGAGGGAGCTGCTGGTACTGACGGTGTGGTTGTCGGCATGGACAATACCCTCCTCATGGCCTCAAAGGCCCCCTGGTCCCGACGTGCGGAATCCCCCGGATCCGAGGATACAAGGGACTCTCTCAGCACCAGAACAGAGGGCTCTGAGCCCGAGGTCGGAGCTGAGCTCACTCATACCGAGACCCCGAGAGGCAAAGTCGGAAATGACAAGTCGGTCCGACTGTCCTCCCCGGACCTGATGGCGAGCATCGGCTCCGAGATCCCTTGGTCAGCACCGAAGATATCAGGGCAGTCGGGGCCGACAAACCTAAGGTAGGTGTCAGCCCCGAGGGCTCCACGATCATCAGCTCCTAGCTCTCTAGATCTGAAAGTTTGAGGCAGATCAGAGGAGGAACAGAAGAAGGGTGGGGAATTTGTGTCAGTTCCAAAGTCCCAGGGATCGGTGCTGATAATTTCGGCAAGCGCCAGTATCTGCAGAAGCCTCTTCACCACACGATCCACATCCAAATCAGAGAGTCTACTTGAGGCCTGAGAAGAATGTGTGGATGAAGCCACCGACTGTAAGATGGGGGATTTCAGTGTGGGAGATACCGGCTCCAATGTCGGAGACTGGCTCCTAACCAAAGCAACCGTTGGCTGTGGAGCTGATCTTGAAGCTTTACTCGATCTGGTGTTTGGATTCAATGGGCTTTTCCTTGGCTCCGAAGAACTAGAAGATGTCTTAGAGTGTTTGTCATGCTTATTCAGTGGCTCTTGGAAAGAGGATTTCAACAGACCTCTATCCAAAAGTTTCCTCTTTCACTCATGCAACACCCTAGCACTAAAAGAGTGGCATACTGAACAGCTTTCTTGTAGGTGCACTTCACCTAAACAATAGACACAGTCAGTATGTCCATCAGTGATGGACATCTTTTGTCCACATCTTGGGCATTTTTTAAATCCGGACTTGGATTTCTCTTTCTCTTGATGAGACATCCTATCAGTAACAAACAGAGGGAAAAAAAATAAATATATATATATATATATATATATATGTATGTATATATATATATATACATATATATTCTATGTATGTATATGTATATATATATATATATATATATATATATATATATTATATATATATATATATATATATATATATATATATATATTCTATATATGTATGTATGTATATATAAGGAAAAAACACTCAGAAATTTCTACTGTCTCTAAACTATGAGTAAAATATATATCAGCACAGCACACTAACTTCTAATAATGCAAATATCTAAGCAGTGTTAATTATCTTAAACAACTAAGCTAACTTCTGTAAATTATCTAAATATCTAAATATCAAAATACTTGCTCTGTAAATGAAAAGGGCTCTAACTCACACCGCACAACTATGTAAGAAAAAATATGAGATAGGGAGAAACAGAAGGCCTAAAAACATGGCCACCTATCTAATTTATGAAAACTATCTAATATCTAGCAAATTACCAACAATACACTAAGAGAAAGGCTTAAGTACTATAAAAAAAGAAACTTATCACTGAACTAACTAATTTAAGCTTTCTAACAAGTGTTAAAGAGAAAAAAAACAATATTTTTTTTCTGGCCAGAGCTGGTGAACGTCCAATCAAGCTGCAGCGGCAAATGAGATCTGAGGGAAGATCAAGGTGTATCATGGGATAGGGAGTTGGCCTCGAGCTGGTTGAAGACCTCGAGCTTTTGCAGTTGGCCAAGTCGGAGCCGAGGATCGGCTCTGAACCCATCGGTAAGAATGAACAGCGAGATAGAACAACTTCACATTATCAATTTGGGAAAGGACTGTGATGTAAAAGAACTTGAGCAAGAGGGAGTGTATAAATATTTGGGAATTGATGAAGGCTCAACAATAAAACATGAACAAATGCAAATAAAACTTAGTAAGGAATATTTTAGAAGACTTAAATTCATACTGAAAACAGCTCTGACATCTAGAAACAAAGTTGAAGTTATAAACCAATTTGCTCTTTCTGTCCTATATTACACTTTTGGAGTGATTGACTGGCCCCAAAAAGGTGTTGGATAGATTGGACAGGAAAACAAGAGGGATGTTTCATGCTCATTAAATGATTTATAAAAATCAGTGCATACTAAGACTATATATTCCCCATTCTGAAGGAGGTATGAGCCTCCTTGAAATTGATTACATGTATCGATCTGCAGTCGTGGGACTTCATACATATCTGCTGACCTCACAAGACTAAAATGTAGTAAAAGTTATGAAACATTAGGAGAATAAGTTTAAGATGACTTGCCTGCTTAGTTTAGCAGAAGCATATCAGCATCAAGTGGGAATGGAAATCAAACCAGAAGTAGATAAAAATTAGGCAGCAGCTGAATATGCCAAAAAACAAAAGAAAAAATACGGGGTGAAGGATCAGATGAGAAGGCAGGAAATGTGGAAAATGTATAAATATAGCTGCGAGTATAAAAAACTAATGGAACAACCTCATATTGATCAGGATCAAATGTGGGAATGGCTAAGGAGAGGTGAATTTAAATCAAAAGATGAAAGGTTAATATTGGTAGTCCAATGTTGTTCTTCTTTCGGCTTTTCCCAGCCAGCAGAACTTCGGTCCACTAATGACTGGCAGTAGATTTTTACGGTGCCGAGGTGCCAGCTCGACACCCAACCTTCAACGAAGGCACGCCCATTCACACATGTCTTTCGAAGGGTACTCGACTTCAGGGAGGACATGCAGACTCCATACAGAAGGCCCTCCAGCCGAGAATCGAACGGGAGAACCTCTTGCTGTGAGGCGACAACACTACCGCTGCACCACCGCGGCTTCTATAGTGGGTTATGTGCACAGTGATTTACATCATTCATTGAACATGTGGGAGAAACAGACACATGTAGGTTTTGTAAAACATAATTGGAAACACTCTCATATCTTGCTGCTAGTAGTGCTATACTAAAGGACTGTATACTGAAAGGCATAATAATGTGGCAAGACTGTTACATTGGGGATTGTGCAAACATTATAACGTTGTAGCTGAAAAACAATGGAAACATGAGCCACAAAGCTTCATAGAACATGATGAAGTTTATATCATACAGGATTATCCATTACCAACAGTTCAAATAATAGATGCAAGAAAACCAGATACAGTAGTCCATGAAAAGAAGACAAAAGTAGCATTGATCATTGAAATTGCTACACCCAGTGACTGCAATGTCTTATGTACTGAGAGAGAGACAAAGTCATAAAATACCAGGATTTGAAGACAGAAATGAAGAAGGATACCTAGACAGTTCCAATAGTAGTAGGAGCAATGGGTCATATAAAAAAATAATTTACAATCGTACTTATATACGTTACAGATGCCTTTAACTCCATACGAATTTCAGGAGTTACTACTGGGCACATTCTGGGTGCTGCGAAAAGAACTTCTGGCTAACATCAGAGATTGAAACGATACTAATTTCATGAATTTTAGTCATACTTTGACTTATGAACGGGGTCCATTGCCATCATGGTATTAGAAACCCAAAACACTTGGAGAAATGAAAAAAGGGTGAGAAGTGGTACAATGCTCTGTTTGGAATGTCTGCATGTATACCTTAGAATTAAATGATCTGCAGAATATGCTTTACGTACTTTGGTAGACAGACAATGATCACAGTTTACATTTTTATCTACCACTGTCTCTAGAGCCTTATGATTCTTTCTGATCTGATTATTTACTTTGCATTCATAATACATGTCCCTTTTTCAAAGTCTCATGATGCTACATTTGCTAATCATAAATATAAGGTCATTACTGTGATTATGCATGTACTTTTGTATGTGATCTTTAAGAATTTTGCTATCTTTTACTGAATAACTACATTATTCAGTTTACAGTCATCAGCGTATATGGTTACAGGGAGAACAGAACTGTTTTTTGTCTGCTGTCCACAAAATTCAAACACTAGTACAGAGTCCTGTGGAGCAGCACTGGTAACTCCTGACAGGATTGACAACTAACCTCTCCTGACTTGTTGAACCCTATTACATTAAAAGTATTTACCCTTCTAAATGTGTATAGATTGACATTTAGTTATTTTAATTAGTTATCAGTATTCTACCCTGGTTAAAAACGTAAATAAATACATTGTCAATTATTCCTTTAGGCAGACTGGTGTTAAGTGCCTTAGGTTACAAATGACCAGCAATATGCAATGTCAGCCCTTCATAATGTATGTTCAGCTTTATTGCTTGCCTTTACATTTTGTTTATTTTGTATTTCACATGTTTTACTACTTTATTATTGTCTTAATATCTGTAACCATTGTTCAGTTTAATTCTCTTTATGTGTACTGTAGAGCTTTTCTCCCTGGGCCTCTGCTCGATATGGGTTCATACCAAGTCGGACTTTCCTAGTAAACTAATGTCAAATAAATAAATAAATAAAATAACTAACTAAATAAATAATATTGTTTCTCATACCTTTTCAGAGAATACTGTAAGACTCGTTGGAAAAGTTCCTCTTTTTACAAAAACATACTGTTACATATTTAACAGAAGTAGATCCTCTGTTTACTTTTGATATGTTTCTCTATGACTTTTTGCATAGTTTGACATAGAATACTGGTCTGAGTAATGGGCTTAAAATAGTTTGGGTCTGAAGTGACCTCCTCCTTTGTGAGTTGGTACTACATCAGTCTATCACCATACACATGAAATCTGTCCAGAGGCTAACATTCTATTAAAAATAATTGATAGAGATTTAGTTAGATTTTCCTTGAGTATGTGGAGATAGTCACCAGGCATACTGTCTAAATACATGAAAACCCAGTTTTTGTTTTATTTTATTTGCAGTAGCAGTCAGGTCTGCAGTTGTGCAATGACCATCTTCTCTTATCTGTATAGTACTCTGTTATGTTTTTCATTAGTGTGAAAGATGCATAGCATTTTTTTTCTACAAGTACATTCTATATGTCCTATGTCATATCCTATGTCAAGAAGAGGAGGAGGAGTTTGAGGGCAGCACCAAGGATCAAATGGTGGAAATTGAAAAAGGGTAATTGTGAGGTGGAGTTCAAGGATGAGTTAAGACAGGCACTGGGTGGCAGTGAAGAGTTACCAAATAGCTGGGTAACTACAGCAGAGCTAGTAAGGGAGACGGCTAGGAAGGTGCTTGGTATGACATCTGGACAGAGGAAGGACGACAATGAAACATGGTGGTGGAATGAGGAAGTACAGGAAAGTATACAGAGAAAGAGGTTGGCAAAGAAGAAGTGGGATTGTCAGAGAGATGAAGAAAGTAAACATGAGTATAAGGAAATGAGCTGCATGGCAAAGAGAGAGGTGTTGAAGGCTAAGGATAAGGCATATGAAGAGTTGTATGAAAGTTTGGACACTAAGGATGGAGAAAAGGACCTGTACCGATTGGCTAGACAGAGGGACCGAGCTAGGAAAGATGTGCAGCAGGTAAAGGTGATAAAGGATAATGAGGGAAACATACTCACAAGTGAGGAGAGTGTGTTGAGGAGATGGAAAGTGTACTTTGGGGGGGTTGATGAATGAAGAGAATGAGAGGGAGAGAAGGTTGGATGATGTGCGGATAGTGAATCATGAAGTACAATGGATTAGCAAGGAGGAGGTAAGGATAACTATGAAAAGGATGAAGAATGGAAAGGCTGTTGGTCCAGATGACATACCTGTGGAAGCATGGAGGTGTTTAGGTGAAATGGCAGTGGAGTTTTTAACCAGATTGTATAATGAAATCTTGGAAAGTGAGAGGATGCATGAGGAATGGAGAAAAAGTGTTTTGGTACTGATTTTTAAGAATAAGGGTGATGTGCAGAGCTGTATTGACTACAGAGGGATTAAATTGATCAGTCATAGCATGAAGTTATGGGAAAGAGTAGTGGAAGCTAGGTTAAGACGGGACGCGATGATTAGTGATAAGCAGTATGGTTTCATGCTGGGAAAGAGCACTACAGATGTGATGTTTGCTCTGAGAGTGTTGATGGAGAAGTACAGAGAAGGTCAGAAGGAGTTGCATTGTGTTTTTGTAGACTTAGAGAAAGCATATGACAGGGTGCCTAGAGAAGAGTTGTGGTATTGTATGAGGAAGTCGGGAGTGTCAGAAAAGTATGTAAGAGTGGTACAGGATATGTACGAGGGTAGTGTGACAGTGGTGAGGTCTGCTGTGGGAGTGATGGATGCGTTTAAGGTGGAGGTGGGATTACATCAAGGATCAGCTCTGAGCCCTTTCTTATTTGCAATGGTGATGGACAAGTTGACAGACGAGGTCAGACAGGAGTCCCTGTGGACTGTGATGTTTGCAGATGACATTGTGATCTGTAGTGAGAGTAGGGAACAGGTGGAGGAGACCCTGGAGAGATGGAGATATGCTCTAGAGAGAAGAGGAATGAAGGTCAGCAGGACTAAGACAGAATATATGTGTGTGTGAATGAGAAGGAGGATAGAGGAATGGTGAGGATGCAAGGAGTAGAGGTGGCAAAGGTGGATGAGTTTAAATACCTGGGATCGATAGTTCAGAGTAATGGTGAGTGTGGAAGAGAGGTGAAGAAGAGAGTACAGGCAGGATGAAATGGGTGGAGAAGAGTGTCAGGAGTGATTTGTGACAGACGAGTACCAGTAAGAGTGAAAGGGAAGGTTTACAAGAGGGTAGTGAGACCAGCTATGTTATATGGGTTGGAGACAGTGGCATTGACAGAAAGGCAGGAGTTTGAGCTGGATGTGGCAGAGTTAAAGATGCTGAGATTTGCACTGGGTGTGACGAGGGTGGACAGGATTAGGAATAAGTATATTAGAGGGTCAGCCCAGGTTGGAAGGTTTGGAGACAAAGCCAGAGAGGCAAGATTACATTGGTTTGGACATGTGCTGAGGAGGGATGCTGAGTATATTGGGGAAAAGATGCTAAGGATGAAGCTACCAGGTAACAGGAAAAGAGGAAGGCCTAAGATAAGGTTTATGGATGTGGTGAGAGAGGACATGCAGGTGGTTGGTGTGACAGAGCAAGATGCAGAGGACAGGAAGAAATGGAAACAGATGATCCGCTGTGGTGACCCTTAACGGGAACAGCCGAAAGAAGATGATGATGACATTCTATATGTCCTATGGCTGGATGATTGCTTTGTTTACTGATAACTAACAGCATTCACATCATGTCTTTTCTGATTTTCTATTCTAATTAGAAAATAACTAATTATTGCTTTTGACCTTTGAGACCATGTAGAGTTCATAGTTAAAGCCAGAAGAACTGGTAAAAATCTTTTTTATGTAATCCAGGCTTGTCGTTAAGTTTTGAAAGTTAATTGCTACTTTTCTCTGTGCATATCTTTTAATTGTATGATTCCATCAAAATTTCTTTCATTTTTAAGTAAGCTGTATTTTATATATATATATATATATATATATATATATATATATATATATATATATATGTATGTGTGTGTATGTGTGTGTGTATTTGTGTCTTACCTATGTTCGTGAATGTAAATGCAGAAGTTAATTACATCATAGAATGCACTGATGGTAACCCGAGCAGATTTCTTTAGGTTGAGTGTAGTATCCTAAGAGACCACTTAGCATAATGGTTAAGATCTTCATCTCTCATGCAGAAGGTACAAGGTTTAATCCTGACCTCCAGCTAGTGCCTGTTTGGAGTTTGCATTCTCTCCCTGTGTCTCTGTGGTGTTCCACCCAGCTCCAAAAAAACTTGCTAAGTTTTTCCATCTCAAACTCAGCAATGAATGCAGCTGTGGGCAGTAGCACAGACCCTGCGTGGTACCCTGTATGGGAAAGAGTTGTACAGACCAACTGCTATTGGCATCTACTGTGATGCGCAGTATCCTCAAGATAGGAGAACATAGATCACAGACTGCTAGCTGTGGCAGCAATAGCCACTTGACAGTGTAAAATATGGCTCTAGCTGATTCAGTCATGTTGACCACATTGAGTAATGTCACGATAATGGGCCTGAGTAGTTACCGGTGATAAGTGTGTTGAGGACCCAGCATACTCCAACCTATGCCATGGACCCATGCTAATGATGGGATGGGTGTATGTACCCCTATTGGCCAGTGTGTGCTCACCATAAAACCTAGCAGCCCTTGGTCAATAAGATGCTGGCCGGCCAGTATCTAGTCGCCCAGCCTGGGTTACCTGGGATTATTCTGTTGAGCAAAACCTGGAAGTAAAATAAATTGACATGTCAAACATGAACTGAGAATTGCTACACTTAATGTAGGTTTACTGACAGGATGCAGCTTGGAAGTGGATGACATGATGATGTGGAGGAGGCTGGATATTCTATGTTTCCAAGAGACAAAATAGAAGGTCAGGGCAAAGTCACTTTCCTTGGGATCCAGAGTCTACTATTCAGGAGTAGGACAGGCTAGTAATGGTGTTGGAATTGTAGTGAAATTGGCTTCAGAAGGCAGTTAGAGATATCATCAGAATTGGTGACAAGACTCATGGCAGTCAGACTGCAGTGTAACTATAGGGCAGTATTCATAATCTCAGCCTATGCCGCACAGCAGGGTTGTGATAGGGAGAAAAAGAGTGCATTAAGACAGCAGCTGCAGGACTTATTAGAGCAGGACAACATGAATCAGTGTTGATAATGATATGCTAATGGGTGATTTGAATTCACATATTGAGACAGGCAGAACAAAATATGAGGACTAGGTCCACATGTGTCATTCGCTCGGTCAAGATGTAACAGACGAACATTTGTGGGTTCTGTTCAAGCAGCTTTATTATGTACAAACACATCAAGAATGAGGCAATAACTGTAACTTAGATAAACTTATAAACAGACTGACTCTCTCTCTCATACATGTTCACTCTCTGGCTGCACTGTCAAAATGGCACAGAAGCTGGCACGTGCTTCCTGCTTATATGCATGTGCCAACCTTGGAAATGCTTCTTAAAGGTACAACACAAATACATATTCTATATCCTCTCTCTGAGAAATGAATAGTACTTCACTGATGACATCAGTTGACATGCAATAAATACAAGATAGTTTTTAGGCATGCAGTTATACAGAACTAGATGCATATGTACAACTATGTCCAGGTTGCTGTGTATTTCACACTAGGTTTGGAGATGCGACCGAATCATGTGACATAGAATTTCGAGTTAGGTTTAGCAACTGGGACTGTCTCTGCTGAATGTTCAACCTTGGAGACATCAGAAGCATCATCAGAAGTAGCAAGGGAAGTTAAGACATGCCCTGGAACAGGAACATTGCCTAGATTGCTCTGAGACTTAGAGTCTATATCACAGAAACAATGTTGCGTTATTGGTTCTGATACAAGAAGAAGACATCTGCGATTTGTCTCCTGTACTCCACACCCTCAGATTCTACAAAATAGGATCTTGGCTCGGTACATAAACCTGTTACTAGACCAATCCAGTCAAAACCTTTCACCATTTATATCCTCACCGTGTCTCCTTTTTTCAATGGATGAATAGATCTGCTCATTTTATCATAACTAGACTTCTGAAAAGAATGTTTTCTGAATATTTGGGCTTTGATTGCTCTGTTTTAACTTTAGGCCTTAACAGACTGGAACTGATAGGCAAGGTTGTTCTGGTTTGCCTAGATAAAAGTCTTTGAGCAGGTGAGCCAAGTATGTTGTCACAGGGTATGTTTCTGAGATTTAATAAATTCAAAAAGACATTGGTACTGTCACGCTTTGACTTCTCTAGTAATTGCTTTGCACTCTGTACTGCTTGTTCAGGTAGATCATTTGACTGTGGTTATTCAGGACCACTAGTAACATGTACAAATTCACATTCTCTTGCAAATTTCTGAAACAATTGACTGGTAAATTGCGTACCATTGTCAGAGATAAGGTTATGTGGACTGCCATGGACTAAGAAATGACATTTCAACTTGGTAATAACAGCAGGGACGTTATGTTAGGCAACAAATCGATCTCATACCAGTTTGAATAAGAGTCGACCAGCACTAAGTAATGCTGATTGTTCCACTTGAATATATCACTGACTACTGTTGACCAAGGTAGTTCAGGAACTTGACTTGGCTCTTTTTGCAGATGCAATTTAGTACTATTGCATACTGAACAAGATGAAAGTACTCTGTCAATGACTTTTACTAGAGAAGGTCAAAATACTAGTCCTCTCATCCTTCTTTGGTAGATTCGAAAACTGGGTGACCACAGTGCAAAATCTGAATATATTCACATTGTAAGGAAGCAGGAAGAACAACTTTAGTACCTGTGAAAATAATGTCATCTTCCATCAACATCTGATCTCTATAAGGAAAATAAGGTTGTACTTCAGGCGGTACACTGAATTGCTTTGACGGCCATCCTACCTGGATGTAGTGGTTGAGCTTTTGCAAAACAGGATCAGTCTTTGTATGATCTCTCAGCTCATCAAGTCTTCTGGTTGAAAAAGAATGCACTTCCATTACATCAAAGTCAAAATTCTCTGCATCAAACCATTCTGTTGTAATTCTGGCTGATCTGGATAAGGTATCAGCCACATAAAGAAGTTTGCCTTTCGTATATACCATTTTGAAATTATACTTTTGTAATTTGAAAATTATTCTTTGCAATCTTGCTGGAGCGGAATGCATATGCTGCTTTAAGATAGTAACTAGAGGTTGATGATCAGTTTCAATCTGGATAATCATGAAACTATGAACACGCAAACACAATTGCCAAAAGTTTTTGCTCGATCTGACCATATTGCATTTCAGTTTGGGTAAGAGTTCTAGATGCATAGGCTACTAGTCTGCCCTCTTGAAGAATAACTGTGCCAAGACCAAACTTTAAAGTGTTACAGGAAAGAGTAACTGGTTTATTGACGTCATAGTATCTTAGTGTAAGTGGAGTGGCAATTTTCTGCTTAAGATCATCAAAAGCTCTCTGGTGCTGTTGTAGCCAAGACCATAAAACATTTTTGTGCATTAGCTTTCTTAAAGGCATTGTCAGTTTACTGAAATCTGGTATGAACTTTCCCAAATAGTTAAACATACCAAGAAAAAGCTGTAGTGCTTGAACATTATCTGGTGCTGGCATCTAAAGAATGTCTGTTTGCTTAGGCGGGTCTGGTTGTAAACCTGTACTGGTAAATAAATGACCTACATATATGACTTCTGGTAACCTGAATTTGCACTTCAGAAGATTGAGTTTTAAGTTCACTTCACATGCTCTGTCTAAAACTTTCTTGAGGTTTCAGTCATGCTCTACTTCATCACTGCCTCCAACCAACAAATCATCTACTATTATGGCACAGGGATAACCTGAAAAGATCCGTTGCACACTGGAAGACTTCACTTGCAGAATGTATTCCAAATGGCATCTTCCATATGGGGTACTGAATGTAGTCAGTAATGAAGATTTGTGATCAAAACTAAATGAACTCTTTGCATCAAAGACAGAAAGGACAGTGGCATTAGGTATTAGAGCTGTGACTTCTTCGACTGTTTGCATAGGATGATGAGGTCTCTATAATGCCTTGTTCAAATCTCTTGGGTCGATGCATATTCTGATTTCGCCCGAGCCTTTTTTATGAGTTGCTACCATAGACGATACCCATTCAGTTGGTTTTATAACTGGACAAATTATGACTTGTTGCACCATTTTATCCAACTGAGCCTTAACTCTGCTCTGAATGGCTATTGGAATTCTTCTTGCCGGCCTGACCCCTGGACTGACCTCTGGGTCTAACTTCATAGAATACACAACTGGAAGCTTGCCAACCTTGTCATCGAAAACATCAGCATATTCTGAGAAAATGCCATCAGTGAAGCTGGAACTGGGACATGTGCTTATATGATGAACTTCTTTAGTGAAGGAAAGCAAGTCCATTCTCAAACTGTCTCTGAGACCCAGTAATGACTGCACAGGTCTTCAGACTATGTAACACAACAACTTGTAACTGTTTCCAGCCAAATAACATGAAAGCACTACTGAGCCTTCGGTTTGAATTTCTTCATCTCCATAGGCAACAGGTTTTGCACAACTAGCCACATTAAGTTGTTCACTAGCCCTTACTTTGGCAAATGCTTCTGCTGACATAACATAACACTTTGAACCAGTGTCTCCCTTAAGCTTGATGGGTTTAACATGGATCAGTGCAGCACAAAATACTTCTCTCTTTGCTAATAAATCTACTCCATTAACCTTTTCACCAATCGGTGATACACCATCTACATAGAAAGTAGACTGCAAGCCTACATGATCAACTTGCTTTTTTAAGTGACCCTTCTTTCCAGCTGAGGTTTACTTGACTTGCAAAACTTTTGAAAATCATTCCATTTTTTACACTTGTGACATTGCTTACCAAATGCTAAACACTTTTCTCTTTTGGACTCATGGCTGGCACCACAACTATGACAGTTAACAATGAAACTTGACTTGGGTTTTGCTGATTCACTCCTGTACTGAACTGGCTAGTACTATGGGAAAAACTGAAGAGCAGATTCTGTAGAGCCGGGGATAGTTTAACCCTATGTGCATCGTAGCTTGTCGCACATAGATTAACCCTAGCTAACCTCCACTGCACTATGTGCAAAACCGCGCAAATGCGTTTTTTATATCAGAATGATAAAATAGAAATTAGCCCAAAATGGCCAATAAAACTACAATTTCTGGGATGAAACCACTCCTCCAGGGACAGGTAGGCTGTTCAAAGCTCCCCACCCTCACTGGTGAACAGAGTAACTTCTTTCTATCCGAGTAAGGATATTTTATTAACATTTGCTTACTGGGAAAGTCGGACTGGGATAAAGCCCATTTTCAGTGGAGGCCTGGGGAGAAATGCTCCAGACACGTCTCTGGAACATTCTGACAAGACAGGAAGGTCTTCCCAGTTCCCTCTCTCAGGACCAACAAGAGTCTTTCTCCCTTGCCCATGGATGGGACCCTAACAGCTGCAGAGGACATGGCTAACCTCAGGTGAATTGTTGGCTGTAGATGCTACACCAGAGGGATCTGGGGCAAGAGATGAGTGGTCTGAGGAACAAGCTATGGCCAAAGCAAAGTCACTTACCTGATGGTGAGGCAAATTGTTAACTTGCTGTGGTAGTAAAAGCTGTTTGCTTAACCCTTTCTTTTTGTGGTTGGAAGAACAACCGACCACAGACTTGTAGTTTGTTCCATGGTCAAACTGAAAATGGTGCCACTTTCTCAGAGAAAACTAGCAGCAAAAACTGTAAATAATTAGCCCTTAAAAGTCACTTTTTTTACACAAAATTCAGTAAAAGCATTTTAACACAGAAAAAGTGGTTTTCAATTACTTTAACTGTAACACTTGTGTCTTGTGGTATGTCACACCTCTAGCAGCCTACAAACATATTGCATTTCATAGCATTTTCTGAAATATAAACTTAAAAACCATAAGATAAACAAATGTAAATATTTTATGAACAAAAAAAGTTTTTTAAACTGCAAAAATAACAATGTTATCAGTAAGAAATATTTTTATAGTGATAGACAGTGCATTCATAGTCTTTCCACAAATACTATTATATGTTTTAATGTATACAACCCCCCAAATTATATTTTTTGTTAAACTTTCAAAAATAAATTATCATATCTTGAAAAATGAACTACCTAGACATTTATTGCTAGAACCTTTTTGTTAACCAGACATAAGCTTTAACATGACAACAAAATATTCTTATGTGAATGAATGCTTATTCAGGTATTTACAGAAGTGTGAAAGCATATGCTTAATTGTATAATTACTGATATAAGTAACACTGAACATCTGTAAAGATGTGCAGCTTACAGTGCAAATATCAAGGAAAGTTTTCTTCAAGAACATCTGAGGTTTCACTTGATGTTATACAGCAGTTTCAAAGTCACTTGGTTTCTGAAGTATGAAGTATATATGTAAATAATGTTTTGATAATTACTAACGAACAACTAGCAATATCTTAGGTTCAGTGTGTAGCTTATTTTTTATTTTTGATATAAAGCATTTATTAAAGTTTTTTTATGTACCTTTCAGATCAATATTTTTTTGCTTATTTTCACACCCTTGGTCCATCATTGGCATTTTATGTGTTTTGTTTGGAAAATAGATGTTATTTAGGGGATCCTCCTTTCATTGGTGCTTATTTTTGCTGTTTGGAGCATTTACGTGCTAGAGTTTTTTGGCACATTTAAAAGTCACCTGGTGGCCTGTGGTTTGTCCTCAGTGAGTAGGTTGACTTCTTTGGTGTATTTTTGGTTCTACAGTCTGATCTAAATGGACAGCAACAGTGGATTTTCCTACTGTACCCTTGAACAACATGGAGTGCTCTCAGTTATAAAAATATGATCATTATTCATTTATTTATTTATTTATTTGACATTTGTTGACTGGGTTAGTCCAACTGAGACAAAGCCCTTTTTCAGTGGAGACCTTAGGGAGAAAAGCTGCACAGAAAAACATACAATTAATTTAACATAAGATGGACCAAAAAATACATAAACATAAATAACAGCAAGTTTAAAATATAAAGCAATTTGAATATACCTTTCAGCATGAGGCAATACAGAGGAGACAGACAACAAAACAATAAAGATAGACATCAACTTCTGAAAAGATTATACAGAAAAGTTAGCCTGGCTGTGAGTAGGAAAAGAGTTGGTCTATTGTGAAAGGAATTAAAAGAGTGCAGGATAAAAGGAGAGAGGAAGGAAAGATGAGTAGCAGTGTTGTAAAAGAGAGAGATAAGGAGAAAAGTAGAGTTACACAAAAATAGAAGCCAGATAAGAGAATAGGATACCTTAGGGAGATGAGTCAACCAGGGCAAAAATAGCACAAACATACCCCCGGATTTACTAAACTTCTGTGCAGGACTAGCTTAGTCCTGCACGGAAGCGACCATTTAGAAGCAGGATGGCAGCGAGCCATGCATATTAATAAGGTGCACTGCCTGAGTTCCTAGGCTTACATGGAGCGTGTAAGAGTGCAGGGGCCGTGTCTGAGAGCAGAGCTCTCAGAATAAACATTCCCCCATAATGTAGAACAGCAGAAAGGGGTAAGAAATGATCGAGACCGTTCATGGGTGTCCTCATATCCCCAACAACAGTCCCCCATGTGTACAACAGCAACAGTACATATACATAAAATGAAGAAACACTTTTATTTTTTTTTTTTAAATCCGAGTGAAGTTCACTGTTGGTGTGCGAGTGTGCCCATCGCTTAGCTACGGTTAAAGCAGCTTAAAAGACTGAAGAGGATAACAAGGAAGATATATGCAAATGAAGAAGCACAGCAATAGTGTAGTGGGCAGAGCATTCGCCTAACAAGCAGGCATTCCCAGTTCGAGTCCCACTGCAGCACATTCTATTTTATATGGCAAAGCACGTTATGACCAATATTTTTGTTGCAAAACCCACTAAATAACATATATTTATGAACTGGAGTACTGCAGTAAATGCACATGTGAGGTGTCAGTGTTATAATGAATACGGCACTAGTAAGCAGGTTTAAGCACAGATAAGCAGTAGTAATCATATTTAAGCACTAGTAAGTGGGTTTAAGTGCGTTTGCACGGCAATAAGCAATGCCTACACTGGCTAAGCAATTCTAAAGCTAACTCTCTGTAAGCAGATGTAACGGCAGGTTAGCAGTGCTTACCGTCGCCCAAACCCACTTACAAGTGCTCAAAAGTGCCCTAATCACTCTGTATCCAATGGCATAGCTGGCCTTAGGAATAGGCCAACTAGGCAGCTGCCTAGGGCGCCACTCTAGTAGGGGCACTTTTCCAGTAATCTGGATGGTGTAAGTAAACCAGGATGGTGGCACAGGGTGGTGATGCGGGCGCTGTGGAGACCTTTTGCCTAGGGTACCAGTTGACCAAAGGCCGGTCCTGTCCAACGGCCCTTGTTCTGCCCATCAACAAAATAAACATCCATGCAGGTCTCGAACCCAGGATCCTATATACCATAGTCCCAGTAGTTATCTGCCAAGCCATCAAAGAAGTATAGAAGAATGAGGTAGTAGTAAACATATCCTCACCATAGTATAACCAAACTGAACCTGTGAAAGGCATCAGTATGCATACATATAAAGTGTAATGAATAATAACACATTGCCAAAAAGGCGTTATAATGAATGTGTAATGTAAGCAATGCTATGCATTGCACAGGGGCAGCTTAGGAGGTGTGAGCAATGTGTAGACCAGGTAACTTTTTGTGCCCAGTGGTATACTCCTTTAAACAATGCCAACCTTAGGTAAGCAGGTTTGCCCATAGCTTAGCCTTTTCAAAACCAGCCAACCCTGGAAAAGTGTGGGAAATCGGCCCTACGTAAACCCAAGAGGCGGGAATACAGCTCATAACTGGTTGTATCTTCCCCTTGCAGGCACTATGGCAGTAAGGGGAGAAGGAGTGCGCTTCCAGGCACAGCGCTGGTGCATCCAGGAGTCCAAGGTCATGGCAGGACTCCTAGTCAAAGACCATGCACAGAGACTGCTGCAAGTCCAGTACCAGGGCTCCCAATATAAGGCAGAGGCCTGGGACCATCTCGCCCATGACCTCACCAGTGCCACTACCATATCCCGAACGGATGAGCAGGTCAGGCACCACTATGGCGACCTGAAGCAGCAGAAGGGGGACCTCTTGGAGGAGTGGCTCCAAGAGGCTAGAGCATCAGGGGATGTTGCTGACATGTGTAAGTATCACCCCAGTATGTGTGTAATAAGTGCCAGCTGAGGTATATCATGGATAGGTATGGCTAAATATTCTTCTTATGTCCCCCACAGCTGCAATGGAGCGGGCCATGAACCAGGAGGCCCACATCAGCTGCCTGGTGCGGCTGTGATGCGAGGCAGGTCAGTAATACTCATGCTTTTACTGTCATAGGAAATAAAAATAAAAGTAGTAGTAAAGTAATTGCTAGTATAAAACCTGTATTGTTAAAGGCAAGTACTAGAGAATATGGCAGGAAGAGTCTCATATTGTTTGTATGGCAATAAAAGTGTAATATCCTGACAAAACAGGTCTAACTGCTGGACTGCATGTGTATATGCTGGTATCATATGGTAATGTAGATTTGCAATCATGTAATAGTACTGTTGTATTAAGCACTGTTACCCACACCATGCACCATAAATTGAATGTTTAAGAATGCCTGTATATGACAGGTGTAATCCCCAGAGGCCATTTAGTACAAGTGAGAGACGCATAGACAGTAAATAGGGAAAATGTAGACAACAAAAACCGAATAGCACATGCAACTGAGATGTGAACTGTTGTTTGTTTAGCACACACAGCCACGGTTCAAATCCTGCCAGTAGTAGTAGTCTGCATACAGAATTATACCCCACAACTGTATAGATATGTCCAGAATGTCTGTAAAGTGGTCCATATCTATTGCCTATCAACCTGTCCTCCTGGGAAATCAGTGGGATTGATCCCAGACGTATCGGCAGTAAACAGGAAATACAACTGAATTACACACATTTATGACAACAAACCTGGCACACTAACAACTCCCCAATACCTTATGTTTCTAAGAAGCCACCTATGTTCCATTTACACCCCAACTTGTTAAGCTGTGGTCAGAGTGTATACAGTAACAGAGTGAGATGTATGTGTATAATAGTAATGTGGAACCTAGTACTGTGTGTGGGAACATTCAAGTAGTGCTAATAAACATTTCTTCCACAGGTCCGACAGATACCAACACTGTGCCCAGAAATACAAGAATGATATGTAGTTGCTCTGAATAATGAGGTATTACACATCACTGTCACCCACACAGTCCTACAACATATAACTGTCTAGGAAATCTGTATGAGTGCTGTTATACAAGGTCAGAATGCATAAGCACAGGGGATTAATAAGACAGAAAGCAGATTGGAGATATACAGCAATATCAATATAGCAGACACAACTGTGATGGACAGTGTTTAAGTTGTAGCAGACACAGCCATGATCTGAATCCTGGGAGTGGAATTAGACTGCATACAAATTCATACCCCTCAACTGTACACATGAGGCCAGAATGTCCAGTATATGTGCCCGTATCTGCTGGCTGTCCCCCTGTCCCGCTGATAAGTCTGTGAGATGATCCCAGATGTGTAGCCAGCAAACAGGGAATACAAGTGATTGTCAACCATCATGAGAACACACCTGTCACTGAAGCAACCCCCGAAAGTGTTAGGAGAGTAATATTGCAAGTATGTCCTATCTACACTCCCATGTTGTCAAGCTGTGACCAGAGTGTATACAGTAACAGAGAGAGATGTATGTGCATAATACTAATGTGTAATCTGGAACTTTGTGTGGCAACAGTCAGGTAGTGCTAACAAACATTGCTCCCACAGGTACATTGGATACGAACACTGTGCTGGGAAATACAGACCAATATAACCTGTACTGGTGCTGGTATTGTAGAGGATTGTGAGTGTTGCAGTTTCTCTGAATAATAAAGTATCACTGGTCACTGTCACCCACACTGTGCTACATAATATAACTGTGTAGATAAGCATGTACATGTGTGTGTCAGGTCACTAAAGGTGGAAGAGGGCAATATTCTGGATATGTCCAGGCACACCAGCACGTGGTCAACACATGGCCAGAGTCTGTGCAGAAAGAGTTGGATAGCATAGTGCAAAACATCAACCCAGAATCTGGGCGTATGTGTAAAAACAGTCAGTCAGTGTTAACAAACATTCCTTCCACAGGTATACCAGGTAAGAGGTGTATACTGCAGGTAAAACCCATTCATGTGTAATGATGACAACAGCCATATCACTGACCAAAATAAGGCTATAGGGTACTGTAGTAAGACTTGTAAGGTACAGATAACAGCACTGACTAGGAAAGTAATGTGGACTATAGGAATGTACTAGTTTCTAATTGACATCTTTCTCCCTCCCCACCATATCTCCAACAATAATCAACATACCCACCCCAACCGGTATGTAATGACACCTGTGTTCTGATAATGTCCAGTTGTTTGATAAATATTTTAATGGTTTCCATGCATGTGCCATATTGAATTATTCCAATATTGTTGGCATGGTGCCATCAACGTACCTGCATGCTGTTCTTATTACCACTATGGTCCCATATATGCATGTGTTTTGTTTGCTATGCAACTGTTCTGTATCTGGTGTCTGGGTTAATGGGAATATCTATGCATACTGTTATACCTAACCCTGGAATGTGTTGACTACTACTAACCCATATATGATGAGGAAATCTAAACACTATAGCACGCTCGGGAAGGCTGATCCCAGCAGACCCACCTGTCCCACCTCAGCTGGCTGAAGCACAGGGCACCAGCATGTCTGGGGCCCAACCCCGCACCTCCCTGTCCGTTGGTCCTGCACCACCTTTAGGTGGAACCACCTCAAGGGATGGGGCACACCCCCCCGGGAGTGGGAGCAGACAGGCACCTGTCATGGTGCATAGAGCGATCGACAAGCAGGTCGGTGATCTTCTACGCCAGCTCGAGGGCCGCATGTCATGATTAGAGAGTCAGCCTGGCTCTGCGGCTTAGCCCCCAGCGCAGCCAACTTCGGGGCTGTAAAGGTGCAGTGGTGACTGCCCATGGGTATGTACCTCAGTCCCACTGTTACCACTTGTGGGCTTCCAATATCCCAACACCCCTCCCCATCTAGGTGCTTACCCCCCACATGTGTCATATACCACCCCTGTATGCATCTTGTGTGTCTTGTCTGTTAACCTACCCAACCTACCTCCCCAAATATACCTACTACCGGTCCCCAACATCCCACTCTCACCTGAAAAAAAGAAAAAAAGGGCAATCTGTTCTCACAAAAAAAATCTCACCCCATACATAGCTGTCCATTTCGCACGTGTCCACTGGACACGTAATCCAGTCTAATTGGCATCACAACTAATTATTGTTGTCCTCACCCCTCTCCCAGGGCTCTGAGGGTCGAAATTTACCTCCAAATTCAGTGTATATGCACAGCTGTTGCTGTAGAAGACATGGGCATCTAGGGACCTTCCCTACATCCTTCCTGCACATCCCTAGCTATTTTCCCTACTGTCTTTCCCTTTTTGTGCCCCTTTTTCACCACTTTCCTATCAACCCTTTTTTCTTTTCTTTTAAAGAAATTAGCACAGGGGTAAGCGGGAGTAAGCACGTTTAAGTAGCAGTAAGTGGGTCTATGCCTGTTTGCACGGGGGTAAGCTCTGCCTACACAGATTAAGCAATTTAGAAGCTAACTGAGTATAAGAAACTGTAACCAGAAGTTAGCAGTGCTTAACTCCACGCAAACGTGTGCAAACCCGCTTACAGTTTATTTATTTTATTTTACATTTGTTAACTGGGAAAGTCCGACTGGATACAGGTCCATTTTCAGTGAAGGCTGGGAGAGAAAAGCTCCAAATGTACAAAAACAAGTGTAAATTACAGTGACATTATTACAGTGAGTTATCACAAAAATGAGATTTGTTTAATGATATCTACACACAGGTACATGTTTTTCTCACATACACACAGCAAAGGTTGGAAGCAAGTAGCTGAGAAAGAAATAGTTAAAGATTTTATCTGAAAAAGGAAAACACATATATTAAGGTGGTTATCATACATTGTGTATTGTTAACTTTAAATATTTCCAGTAGGTGGGTGATACACAGAATTTTAAACAGATAGTTTTATTCCTGCAATGTGGTTCAGATTTATGAATTATGTTTGAGTGGGGGTTAGTCAGGGTTTGTACAGGGACAAAGCCCCTGCATTTTTATGTATTTCTTAAGGGATTTTTTGAATTGGGATAAGGAGTGGTGAGTTCAGCAGGAAGTAGGTTCCAGTTTTTACCAGCAGAGTTGGAGAATAGTAATTCACCAGCTGAATTGTTGGTTTTAACAGTTTGCACTAGCAATTTTTTGGAAGAGCAAAGGGATTTTAGGTTACTGTAGGGGGTAATAATATTTTTCAGTATGGGTGTACTGTCTGGTTGGTTGAAGATTTTGTGAACAACTATTAGTTGGTTATATTGCAGTTGATAGGGTAGTTCAAGCCAGTCTAATGATTGAAGGTTAAGGCAGTGATGGATTCTATAAGCTGATCCTGTGGCGAATCTGGCAATGTTATTGTAGCACCTAGTTAATTTATTGAGGTTTGATTTGCTTAGGTTTACGAAGATGGGTGAGGCATAAAGAAGGGTCGATAGCAGATGTGTACGGGCAATAACAGTTCTAACAGATGGGGTTAGGAATGGTTTAATCCTGTGTAAAGAGCCTAATTTTTTATTAACTGTTTTAATAGTTTTGTCTATGTGAGCATCAAACTTTAGGTTGTTGTCGATGATCACTCCCAGTAGTTTAGTACTAGGTACTGGGGAAATTATAGTACCATTGTTATAAATTATGGTGAGAGGTGGTGAGGAAACCTTGCAAGTGGGGGAGAAGAGTAATAGTTTGGTTTTGTTTGGGTTTAATAGTAGTTGGCGACCAGTGAGCCAGTTCTTTACTTTGTTGAAAGTGATTTGGGACAAGGATTGCAAATCTGTGGGGGAGGTGGCAGAGCAGATTAGGGTTGAGTCATCTGCATACTGAATACAAGTTGCATCAGGGATGACTTTGTACAGGTCATTAATGAATATGGAGAATAGTAGGGGACCTAATATTGATCCCTGTGGGACTCCAAGGGTGACTGTTAAAAGGGACGATAGGTTATTCTTCCATACTACAGCTTGCTGTCTCTCACTTAGGTAAGAATGAAACCAGGTAATTGCTAGGTTATCTATGGAGAGTGATTTTAATGTGTTTTAAGAGTAGCTGGTGATTTACCATATCAAATGCCTTGGATAGGTCAAGGAAGAGGGCTGAGGAGAGCTTGTTGTCATTACAGTTTTGATTTATTGTATGGGAGAAGGAGAGAAGGGCTGAGGTTGTACTATGACAAGGTATAAATCCATGCTGGGAGGGGGACAGGAGAGTGTTTTGATTCAGATTGGCAAGAAATTGCTTATGGATACATTTTCCATTATCTTAGCCAAGGGAGACAGAATGGCTATAGGCCTATAATTTGAAAGTTCAGTGGAATCTCCCTCTTTATGAAGAGGAACAATGTGGGTGATTTTCCAGATGTGGGGGATATAGGCTTTGTGGATAGTTCTATTGATTAAAATTGATATAGGAGTATGCTATTTCATTAGCACCTTTTTGGAGATATTCTGCAGGTAGTAGATCTGGTGAAAGGGTGGTGGGTTCCAGTTTTTTAAGTAGGGACTTAATAAAAGATGTTGGTACTGGATCAAGCTTAAAGGGGATCTTATTATCAGGTGTGGGGTTGGTGGTATTTGGGGTATAGGGAGATAACTTACTGGCTAGGGATTGCACAGTTTCTGTAAAGAAAGTGTTAAAGGTGTTAGCAACAATTTTAGGAGGTTGTTGGAGGGTAGTTAAGGGGGTATGGGTAGTTGATTGGCCTGAGTGGAGACGTTTGTTTATGCCTGACCAGAATTTTTGTGGTTGATTTTGGTGCTTTTGTTGCAGATTACAGTAGTAATCCTTTTTGTCTAGCATAATAGACTTATTTGCATAATTTCTCAGCTGTTTATATATAAAGTGGTCTTTTGAGGACTTAGTGGTTCTCCAGGATGTCCACGCTTTGTTTCTGCTAATAATTTTTTGTCTTGTATCATTGGGCAGGCATGGTGCTACTTTGTTATTGGTTCTGATAGTGCATGGGGAAGCATGGTTATCCAGGATAGCAAGAAATGTAGAGTTAAAGTATGAGACCGCTTCATCTAGTGGAAGTAGTCATAGGTTCGACCAGTCACATGTGTTAAGTTCATTCTGAAATTTAGTTTGAATAAAGTTCTTACAACTTCTAATGGTTTTAAAGGAAGATTGTTGAGGGATGTCATTTATTTTCCTGATTATATAGGTCAGGAAGTGAGCACTAAAGTTGTCAGGTAGGGTGCCTGTGTTATATATCTGGGGTAGGTTGTTTATTAATATCCAGTCTAGGATAGTTTCTCTTTTGTTAGGTTTATTGATTCTGGTTGGGGAAGATATCATCTGGGAGAAGCCATGCAAATTTATATGGGTGGAGTGGAAGTGTGAAGAGCAAGTATTCCAGTCGATATTAACATCCCTGAGAATAGTAGTTTCCTGGGGGCAGTTAGTGGAGAACCATTGGAGGATATCCTCCAAGGTATTTGTGTTGTCACCTGGGGGAATATAGATACATGCGATGTTTATACATTTGCATTTGTTGAGTTGGACCTTTGTGATGAGTATTTCTGCATTGTTAGTAAACAAGGCATTTGGGGTACTAGTTTTGGATACTTCCAGAGGGGATTTGTACAAGATGGCTACCCCCCCCTCCTTTCTTAGAGATGCGATCAAGTCTTAATATATTGTACAACTGCTTTAAAGTACCTTAATCACTCTGTATCCAAGTTTGTTTTGCCTAGCAACAAAATAAACAGCCTCTGCAAGTCTCAAACCCAGGACCCTGCACACCACAGACAAAGTGATTTACCACTAAGCCATGCCAGATATACATAAATCTGATGTTTTAAGAAACATATCATCCAGCCCAGTCATGCAACAGTACAGAGAATGTATACCAACATCTAGATGTGTGTAAATATATTAATATCTAAACAGTTACAACATATCTATATATGGTCGACAGTTCATTTGATCGACAAGCATTTTAGGTGTGCCTCCCCACCCCCCCCTAACTATATATATCAACTCCAGGGTTGCACAACATTGGGGAAGGGGGCAAATCTGCTTGTCGATCAAATGAACTGTCGACCAAATAAACTGTCGATCATATGAACTGTCGACCATGTCAGGTAGACCCATATACATATATATATATATATATATATATATACATATATATATATATATATATATATATATATATATATTTAGAAATACATACATATATATAAATATATATGAACATATCTACATGCAAATGCCTACATCGACACATATATATGTCTACACCTATATGTCTACATATACACCTCAAGTTACATATATGTAAGCAGATATATATCTATGTAGATATATACAGACATAGTTATATATATGTAAACAGATATATATATATATATATCCATATAGGTATACATGGACATACATGTGTAGATATCAATGGGAGATTAACTAAATCATAAATGTCCACATGCACCATTAATGGGGTTGAGAGGCCCCAAACAATATACGTCTTGTACGAATAGGTATACCCACGCCCCCACAGCCAAACACATCCTCCCTGCAATACACTACCAGGTGTTGCAAATCCCATAACCAGGTCCTGACACAACATGGAGTACAGTCTGCCTCCCATAGGAAATGTAAAATGTGGAAGCTATCAACATCCCCAGGATACATATACACAGACACATATATGCAGATACAGATATATATATATATATATATATATATATATATATATATATATATATACACATATATATATATATACACACACACACTCAGAAATATGTACAGTAAGATTCTCATGTAGTAGGCACACACAGTATGGAATAGCTACTATGCCTACATTTGACAGCCTAACAAATGGACACTGGATGAGCCACCCATGCAAATAACATATGTTGCCTGCAACATATACCCAAAGAGAGGTCATAGGATAAAACACCACACACAGGTTTGCAGAAATGGAATACCTGTATTTGTGTACTATCACGGATGTATATGCCTTGTCATATAGCTGTTCAGACATTGACATCCATGTAAACAGAGTAATGCAACTGTGAAACAGTTATACTTATACAGTAGTCTGGAAAGTTCCACAACTGTTGCTGTCCAGGCCAAGCCCTTGAAATCATACAATAGTAATGACAGACTGGGCCACAGGATATCACCCAATCAGCAGTAAGTGATGCAGGTGTATAATCCACCAGCCCCTATCTACACTCTGTACACAATCACTTGGTGGTACAGACTTCAGTTGGCCAAATGAGATGTAACTGATACATAACAAGGCATAACTGACACTATCACAGGCACACTGGCAAACAGGACAGTCTGTATGGCAGGAGGCAGTAGGCCTGCAGTAACCCACTTTATGTAAGTAATGTCAAGGTATGTGAAATGTATGATACTGTACATCCAGATACCTTACAGCAGCCCACCCCTGATACCCCCACATTTTGTAACAGCCTAGGTTATGTATGGTGCATCCTCCCCCCAGACTCAATAATACAGGGCCATATACCACTGTTACATACACTGGCCTCTGGAGTGCATATGAGCATACATGTATTGTGTAGGTGAAGCCCATACATACATACATGGCACCAGCCCCATCGTATGTGTGGGGGATACAACAGCAGTGGACTGCTGGCAGGAATGGCAGCATGGTATGCGTATATGCGCATATGTATCACTATCTGTATATGTGTAGACATATAATGCTCTGTATATGTGTATATCTGGGTGTGTATATGCGCATCTATGTACATATATACACCCGTCTATATATGCCGATATGTACATGTGCAATTATCTATATAGATATCTGGATAATCATATGTATATATATATATATATATATATATATATATATATATATATATATTCACCATATGTCCTGAACATGGGGTGTAGCCCTACCTCAGCCCCTATAGTCCGAACTCCGTAGTGCAAGGGGATGTCGGTATGTATAGCAGGTATATTAGTAGACTATTGCTACTGTAATAGGGATTGTCTTCACAGACATGATGTGTGTGGGAGGTCACATCTGCTTTTCACATGTGCGCCATTGGCTACTGACAGACACCCTAAAGACATCATAGTACAGTACCGCTGCAAGCACGTAATGTTCCTGTGGACTATAGCAGAGATATTGGCCAATAGATGTGGACATTCTGACACACTCTGTACAGTCTAGAGGTATACACAGAACCCCTTAGTGCAGAACATGTGGACCAAGCCTGACAATATGGATATTAACAGCCATGTAGATGGGTATAACACATAATGACTGGCATACATTCGCCCCCATAGGTTATGCATTCACACACCCCTGTCTGTCCTGACACATAATAACTGCTGGTACAGAGGTGCCATGGCCACATACTACCCAGTAGATATTGACATACATCTGTACAGCATCCCACCTCTCCGTCTGACATATATGACTGTTAAGGGAGGCCCGGCAGCAGTACATCTGGCAAGTATCTGCACATGACATCTCACTGGGTAAGTACACTAAGTTGCAAGGCATGTAACAAAGCACTGTGCAGGCTACAGGCAGACAGGCTCAACACTGGCCTACATCTCCTATGGGGGAATGCACATATACCTGCATATATACCAGGCTTTACAGGCATGTCACAGCACAGGGTAAGATACATCTGTGTGGAAGTGCATAACCACAACCAATGTGAACACAGCCACAGCCACATATGGTAAGCTAGCATAATATTACAGTATATGGACTATCTGTTCTACACCATCCTCATATGTGCCACTCACACACTAGCCCTACATATACTGGACCACTACACAATGTGGCCTGTCGGTGGTATGGGACGTGTGTATATGGCCCTACTAACATGTAAGCCAATATGGTAACATACAGTGGAGCAGCATGTAACATCAGATAGGACGGGACCTAGAATGATGACATCTACCACAGTCTGTACACAGGCCAAGGTACATATTGACAATACACACACCTTCGACATTCACCATAAGTACACAGACCTCAGTACTGTATAAACAGCCACAGAATGTCCAGGTTATATCACCAAATATAACCCCTACTGTACATAACATGTGTAGCAGTCTGATATCTCACTGGCTTGTTACCAGATATGATGTCACTAATTATGGTGTACAGCACATTTGCACCTCTTAATGCATGACATATGTGCAACGTTTGACAGAGTTGTGGCTGAAAGCACATACACAGGGCCAATATTGACATGTTGCTGTGATAACATCTTTTATTTACTGTTGTAACAGGGTTTGTCACAACATATGTCCTGTGAGGGATATGAAGTCAGTAACTGTCCCAGCTTTCAACATCTACAGACTGCAATCCTCATACTACCTTCTGCAGTTCACACATACATGCTCTGTGGGTAACACATGAAACCAAAGGCACCACACACTGCCCAGTCTGCAAATACCCTACAGATGGGGAGTCCTCATAAAATAGTACTGACATGACAGGTATTAATACATGTAGGACAGCCATATCCGCGCATACCCTGTTTAACCAACATTGCTCTGAATGCAGTATAGCAGCACTTACAGTCTGTAGTCAGGTAAGACACATCCCCCTGTGTGTTGGTCTGTTTCCACAGTGTATGTTGTCAGAGGTAAATCCCCAATCCATCTGAGATGCTGTTTGCCAAACAAAGGATCTAGTTTCTGCTTACAGTTAATGGAAAGTCCCAACACCAACATGATGTTCCTAGATATTGGAATGTGTTTCTATGCAGTTGGCTATGGGAATGTTACCACAGCTGTTCCACATGCAATCAGCTAGAGGAGGGCTTCAATTTGTGCAGAGGCCATCAGCTGATTATGAGCATCACTTAAAATGCACATGTTGCTGCCTAAGAAAAGCAGGTGTAGGTCTCCACATCCACCAGTGTGGGAGTGAGAGAAGCAGACAGTGACATTGACAGGTCAGGGAGGGGTGGGAGAGTAAAAGCTAAGCATGTTTGTGTCACACACTTACCAGAACAGGGTATCAAACCACTGACAACTATGTAGTGCTGTGACAGTCCTATGCAGTTATTGGATGCGCCACATAGGTTACCTGTTGTGGAGTCCTCAGAACATATATGTGATGGTGAGTGAATCTGCAACAGGGATATGGTAGCTATAGGTGAAGTACACGTGCCTGTCCGCATGAACAGGTGCCAGCGTCAACACAGCCGCACCCTCACAGGGACGCACACACATTGACACACTTGGCAGGGCCAGGGATACAGCTCATCACTAGTGAGATTGCCACAACACATTACTGTGCAGGTATCACATGCACCACACGGGTCATATGGAGGTTTTATGAGAAAACGGTATGGGGAGGTGTCTGACATCAGACAGAATGCTTCAGTATGCCACTGGGGGTTTTAATGAGTGTGGATGTGATAATACGCATCATGCAACACACACACAAACAAACAATGCCAATACTGACATGCATGGGTGCATTTCTGCACGAGTATGTGGTGGTCGACTGTGCCAGATGGCTATACAAGGCTAAGTGATGGGTATACCTTGGCATCAGACCACATGACAATGGCCTGCATTGTGGCTCAGACTGTGGTTTCTGCATTTGTCCACACAGGTGGATATTGTATCCACCATCCAGTCACCTGGGTGACTGTTGCATGTGGCCAATGCTGTGCATCACTTGCCATGTATGTGTTCCTTAGTCCATGACATGGACGGTGTCTGGG
The DNA here is from genome assembly GCF_019279795.1 of Protopterus annectens. Classification (NCBI taxonomy): domain Eukaryota; kingdom Metazoa; phylum Chordata; order Ceratodontiformes; family Protopteridae; genus Protopterus; species Protopterus annectens. The sequence continues at coordinate 1,171,654,289 of NC_056741.1, read as the reverse complement.
ATGTGCACACCTCCCACATGCATGTACAGTGACATGTGGAACTGTACCTGGGGGTGTTGGGTCCATGTTGTGTACACAGATTATCATCAGATGTGCCATTCTTGCCCACCTGTGGCAGGAACTGGTAATGTACAACAGGTTAACCCTGCACCTACACTGATAGCATGCTAAGAACATTCCCTGATGTCCTTCAAGAATGCAACTGCAGTCATAACACATGGGTTGTCCTGCCTCAGGCAGCCCTCGGTTGGCCGGATTCCAAAGCCTGGGTCCGACGTCGGCTGATGTCGCATTCCTCTCCGACATCAGAGCGGCTGGAGTATATAAGCATCAGCCGACGCAATCTTCTTCAGTCTTTCTTGCCGCGCGGTGCCTGAAGCAGAAGCAGTTCGCAAGTGCCGGTCGGTCAGCTCCTGTATTCTTCGAAACCGAAGACATCAAAAAAGCTAAGTACTCCGTTGGGGACCTTTTCTTGCCTCAGCCGATGTCAGAATTAACTGAAAAAGTAAATAATTGTTTGTCTTGTGGTAAACAAATACCTCATAAGGATTTCCATTCTTACTGCCTCCCTTGCCTTGGCCCAGACCACGACGTCTCGGCCTGTGCCGCCTGTACTCGCTTCAATAAGCGCACACTCAGGCACCGGGCGGAGTTCGCTGAAGACTTTTTTGGCGAAAAGTTTGCTTACATTATGCCGTCGGAACAACCGACTTCACATATTTCTAAAAAACGGAAAGACCGGGACCGACCTCCTCGGCCCACGACTTCCTCCGACTCCACGCCAAAACTTACCACGAGTGCCACGGTTCCCTCTGAGGCGGTTATTCCACCGCTTGGAACCGAAGACACTGCATTACCGATACCTCCGACACCGGAGGCCACACCGACGCCAATTATTGATTTTCCTCCGGATACTGTAACCGAGGAAATGCCCGAGACCATTGCTGTGGATAAGGTTAGCCCTGCACGTGGGGCTGCCAGGCCTCCCATGTCTATGTCTATCAAGGCCTACACACGTGCTAAGGCAGCAAGCCAGGCCAAGCCTGCAAGCCAGGCCAAGCATCACTCTGCTAAAACCTTGCCTCAGCCTAACCCTGAAGCTCAAATTATGTCCTTGGCCGCAGATCTAATTTCTCTGATCAGAGGCTCCCAGGCCCATGCTGAGAGAGGATCCCAGCCTCCTCCTGATAAGAGGCCCAGGGTTGAACCACCTGACCCCCTTTCTTCAGATGAAGATTCTGGGGACTCTGTTCTTTCCGAATCCCAGGAACCCCCTTTTCAGACTTTCGAGGATTCGGATGCAGAGGACTCCATTCCTTCGGCCTCTCCTCCTGAGGATATTTCTTTTGGGGAAGTTCTGCATTCCATGAGGGAGCATTTCCAGTGGCAAGGTCAGGAATTTTCTGATTCCAGGAAGCGCCTTCGAACTTTCCTTAAAAAAGCCACAACACAGACCCTTAGCTATTCCTCTTGTGCTTGATGTGTTGGATGACCTTTACTCTGACTCCAGTGCTACCCCTGATTCTCTGCCCCCGGCTCCTGTCAAGCCTGACAGATACTATAGGGTCCCTGAAACCCATTCTCATTTCTTTAGGGCCCATGCTGTAGACTTAGAAACTATTTCCCAAGGGCCTAAGGGGGTTTCTACCACTTCCAAAAATCCTTTGCCTTCCGACAGAGAGGCAAGGTCCTTAGAGAGATGGGGAAGAAGGTTTACACCTCTACTACCTTAACTATGAGAGCTCTCAATTGTCTGATTCATATGTTTCAATATCAGGATTCCCTGTTGGATGATTTACAGAAAAAATTAGCCTCTCCTGACCCTTTAGATAGGAAGTCTTTGCAGGAGGCTGTCCATAACTCTCGGCAGGTTAGTAATCATATTCTGCAGTGTGGATATGATGCATTGGAAGCTTCATGTAGGGCAGCTATGACAGGAGCGGTCATTCATAGACATGCATGGTTAAGAGAGCAACCCTTACTGGATCATGTTAAGGCAAAGCTACTGGATGCTCCCTTGGAAAAGAACAAACTTTTTGGTGATAATGCTAAAGATGTGTTAAAGACCATTGAAGAAAAAGCCAAGTCAGTTCAGACAGTCAGAGATTTTCTCCAGGTTCAGCCCCCCAGGTTCAGCAGGAACTGGCCTTCTAAAAACTGGTCCTTCCCAAATCCGGAAAAATTTCAAAGGGCAAGAACAGGCGTGCGTGGAGAGGGCAATATAGAGGATCCTACAGGGGACGCCAATGGCAACCAACAAACCAAAGAGGTGACACAGGGGTTTCCCCTGTCACTCAGGGACAATCTCAATGACTTGACTCTAACTTCTCCAACCAAGGAGCAAAAACAAGCTCCTTTGGGAGGAAAGTTATCTCTGTTCTCAGAAAACTGGCACAAACTGACAAAAGACAAATGGATATTGGACATTATAGATCATGGTTACAGGTTCTATTTTCATACCTTACCAAGAAAACAAGGCATGCCAAATCTTCCACAAAATCAAAAGGCAGAGGCTATCAAGCAAATTTCTCTGCTGGCTCAGATCAAAGCAATAGAAAAAGTGCCTCAACAAGAACAAGGTCAGGGGTTTTACTCAAGACTTTTCCTTGTTCTAAGAAAAGAAAATCAATGGAGACCGATACTGGACTTGTCCGCTTTAAACACTTTTCTCATAGTACCAAAGTTCAAAATGCTGACCTTACAGCAACTCCTTCACATGCTGGGCAAGGGGTCTTGGCTGATTACTCTGGACCTCAAGGAGGCATACCTGCATGTCCCTATCAGACACAGCTGCAGAAGATACCTCAGATTTCTTACAGGGCCAGAGCATTATCAATTCTCAGCATTGCCTTTTGGCTTATCTACTGCGCCCAGAGTATTCACGAAATGCCTGGCATCAGTAATTGCTCATTGCAGACTCCAGGGGGTTCAAATCTACCCCTACCTGGACGATTGCCTCATACAAGCGGACAACTAACTAACCTTGACAAAAACTTGAATTATGTCATACACTTGCTACAGGCATTGGGATACACAGTCAACTTTCAAAAGTCAAGACTTCTACCATCCCAGCAAATAACTTTCTTAGGAGCCAAACTAGACACAGCCTCTCAAATGGCCTACTTGACAGAAGACAAGCAAGAGCAGTTAACTCATTACTTCAAAAGTTTAGCAAAACTCTCCCAGATGACTGCAAGGAGATTCCTACAGGCCCTGGGGTTCATGGCATCTTGCATTCTCCTGGTCCCACTAGCAAGACTACACATGAGAAAACTTCAATGGTATCTAAAGAGCTTATGGTCTCAGCACAACAACAACCTAGAAGCAATTATCCCACTCATTCCATGTCTTCAAAAGGAATTTCTGTGGTGGGCCTCAGCAAGTCAGTCAAACACAGGTATGTCGTTCAAAAAACCTCAGACAACACAGACCATTACCACAGACGCCTCAGACCATGGATGGGGGGGCGCACATGGAGGGAAGATGTATTCAAGGGCAATGGAATCCAAAGGAAGAACATCTGCATATCAACCAAAAAGAAATGCTGGCAGTAATGCATGCCATCGAGGCCTTTGGACATCAACTTCATCAAGGCCACCTTCTAATAAGGACAGACAACACCACTGTGATGTGGTACATAAACAAGCAGGGAGGTACTCACTCTTAGCCCCTTTGCAGGCTAACAATGAATCTTTGGGAAAAATCACTGAGTCTAAATATACAGCTACAGTCCCAATTTGTTCCAGACAGAGACAATGTTCTGGCGGACAGTCTAAGCAGGAATTTCCTAGACCCACACGAATGGAGGTTACATCCAGACATCTTTGCACAACTAACCTCGGCATGGGGCAGGCCAGACGTAGACCTATTTGCCTCCCAACTCAATCATCAGCTACAAAAGTTCTGCTCAAGGACAAATCATCCACAAGCATGGAAGATAGATGCTCTCTCATTCAACTGGAGCTCCCTAGTCATCTATGCATTTCCACCTCTGTCACTGATGACCACAGTGTTACTAAAGATCAAAGCAGAGCAGCCAAAGGGAATCCTAATAGCTCCGAACTGGCCGAGACAACACTGGTACCCACTACTATGGAGCATATGTCACAACAAACCATGGACCCTTCCCAAATGGCCTCAACTGTTGACGCAACACAACTTCAGGTCAGCTCATCCCAACCTCCAGACTCTACAGCTAACAGCTTGGAAGATCCCATAAATAACCTCAATTTATCTCTCTCCAAGGAAGTTCAGCGGATACTCACAGAAGCCCGCAGACCATCCACCAGAAGGGCTTACTCAGCCAAATGGAAGCATTTCAGCATTTGGAATACCAACAAGGGTCAAGATGCATCAGTACTGAGCATTCCACTCATTCTGGAGTACTTGGCAGAATTGCTAAATAAGGGACTTTCATACTCTTCCATAAAAATACATGCTTCAGCTATCTCAGCTAGATACAACACTGACCCACCTGTGTTCTCACATTCTTTGCTAAGGCAATTTCTTAGAGGGATCAAGAATATAAAACCTCCAAGAAAGGCACCAGTACCAGCTTGGGATCTCAATTTTGTGATAGAAAAATTGACTCTACCTCCCTTCGAGCCAGCAGCTTCAGCGGATTTACAATTTCTGTCCTGGAAGACAGCTTTCCTGCTGGCCATTACCTCAGCTAGAAGGGTTTCAGAATTACAGGCACTAATGGCAATACCACCCTTCATAATCTTCCACCGAGACAGGGTCTCCTTACGAACCAATCCTTCCTTTCTGCCAAAAGTGGTATCTAGCGTCTCTCTAAATCAGGCAATTCACCTGCCTACTTTCTTCCCCAATCCTGAAAACAAAGGGGAAAGACTGTTGCACACTTTGGACATACATAGACAACTTCGCTACTATCTAGACAGAACCAAGATCAGTAGGAAGTCCGATCAGCTATTTGTAGCTTACGCTCCTGGAGTACAGGGAAAAGCAATTTCCAAACAGACAATTTCAAAATGGATTGGACATTGCATCAGATATTGTTATTCCTTCCATGGAAAGAGTGTGCCAGCCAATATCAGACCACACTCTACCAGAGCTACAGCCACCTCCACAGCCTTCTTAAGAGGGGTGCCTACAAAGGATATTCTAGAAGCTGCTACATGGAGCTCCGTGCATACATTTTCCAAACACTACAACCTCCCTTTATTTTCCAGATCCAGAGCAGGCTTTGCTTCGCAGTCCTGCAGGGATTGCTAGCTACACCATCCTTTTCCTAGAGCATACCACCTCCCCAGCTAAGCTATGGTATTCAACCCATATGTTATGACTGCAGTTGCATTCTTGAAGGACATAGTACAGTTTTGTACCTACCATAAATGTAGATGTCCGATAGATATGCAACTGCAGTCGGGTTTTCCCTCCCTCCTTCCCTCTATGCCTTGGGTCCACTCCTCTCCCTGTTATTCTTAGCTGGGGATATCTGTTATGGTGTATCTGTTTATTGCTTACTTATTTGTCTGGAAACCTATTTTTGTTTCACAAATTTAATTTTAGCCTTCCTTGGAGGGCACCTGGCATCTGGGGCAAGAAACACTGAAGAAGATGGCGTTGGCTGATGCTTATATACTCCAGCCGCTCTGACGTCGGAGAGGAATGCGACATCAGCTGACGTCGGACCCAGGCTTTGGAATCCGGCCGACCGAGGGCTGCCTGAGGCAGGACAACCCATATGTTATGACTGCAGTTGCATATCTATCGGACATCTACATTTATGGTAGGTACAAAACTGTACTTTGTCAGTGGTATCTGTCCATACAGGGCATGTTTTCAGGCATGGTATGCCCTTTGTGGATCACATGATGGCACCACAGGTGTTGTGTCCAGTGGGTAACATGGAGAAGGTGCAGTGTCTGCATCTGTGTGCCTATTGAAAATCCAAAAAAACAGAAAAAACGGACTCCTTGTACCAGCAGGAAAGACAAAATCCAAACGTGTTCTTAACGCGTTTTTATTTTAAAGTGCAAAGCTGCCGCCATGCATCAACGTAGCTTCTTCAGAGAGTTACAAAAACTTTAATTTTGCTACCACTTTTTATATGTAACATTAGAGGAAGTGACATCACTGGAAATGAGCAAAATAAAAAAATATATGTTAAAATACTTAGAAAGTAAATAAATTTAAAATAAAATGCATAACTCAATAAATTAACTATTTAGTAAACAATTAGTCAAAGCGTATGTGTCAAATATTTACAACAATAAAAACTCATATAAAATTAGTATCTATTAAATACTAGGGAAACACTTTTTAACTTTCCGACAGCATAAGATATTTTATTCACTAACTAGTGCTAGTCGGCTTTAACCTTTTATATACAAATTTACTAACACAACACTTACATAATAGAATAAATTAAAAAGGTTCAACAATGAACCTTAACAATATCCTGTAATAACCCTAGTAGTTATCAATACAAAAAACTACTGTAAGTAGTCACTACACAAATGTCATACAAAAAAATATATTATCTTAAATAACTCCTCATTTTTAAAACCGAGGAGATATTACAGTGCTCATTGAGACCTGGGTGGCTAAAAGCGTCAGTTCTCAATTGCCACTCAAGTTCACATAACTCTAAAAATAGTGGAGTAGGCCCCCCCCGAATGTTGCTATTAACCTGGTCAATAGCCATAAATGTGAAAGAATGGCCTGGATGACAGTCAATGTGTTTTGCTAGAGCGTTAGTGTCCTTGTTTTTCTTAATGGCATACATGTGCTCATAGACTCGATCGCATAATCTGCGATCGGTCTTTCCAATGTAAAATGAGGCACAACACTCGCAAAAAGCTACATATACTATAGACCTACTTTCACAGTTTAGTGGATGTTTTATCACATATTTTTTATCCCTGATTTTATAAGTTTGACCAGTTTTCATTTTGTGACACCAAGTGCAACAGTTCCAAGCATACATCCCTAGGCGTCTATTGAACCGTGTATTGGAATTGTCTCTTTGGAGGAGTTCTTTTAAGTTAGAATTCCTCTTAAATACAAAGTTTGGAAAAAGGCCTAGCTTTTCTGAAAACCCTGGAGTACTCAAGATGTATTGCCAATTTTTTTGGATAATTGGAATAGTCGACCCTGAATTGAAATTGTATGTAATGATGTAACTTATTGCAAAATCACGTCTAACTTCAGGACCTGTGTTAACTTCAAAAGCTTGAGTGTTTTGTATTTGTGACGTTGATGAATCAAACAAATCAAATGTCACATCTTGGTTTATTTGCCAAAGAATAGGCTTATAAAACCCGTTAGTTCTCTTAGTTGTGACTTCAAAAATTAGATCATCCACTAACTTTTTAGGATAGTCCCTGTTAAGGAACATCTCACGGAGCAAGTCACATTCATTAAGGAAGTCCAAATAGTTGCTGCACATCCTTCCTGCTCTCACCAGCTGACTCTTCACAGATCGACAGGGTGCCATATGCTCTGTAGGCCACTGCAACCACTCTATAGTTACTATCAGTCACCAACATGCAGTGTACTACACAAATATTGGCTGTTGCCTTGGTGTGTGTGTTTGTGTGTGTGTGTGTGTGTGTGTGTGTGTGTGTGTGTGTGTGTGTGTGCATGCAAGCATGTGTGTGTGTGTGTGTGTGTGTGTGTGTGTGTGTGTGTGTGTGTGTATGAGACATGGGTTGAGAGTGTGCCCTGGGTAATACTGGGGTTGCTAACTGTGATTGCCTGGCCTTGATGTCACATGTATGAGTATGGATTTGCACCCCAGCCTCTTGGCTATTTCATACCTGTTACCCTGTACAGTGGACATTGTGATATATACTAGGGCCACCATATAAGAAATTTGCAAAACTCACCCCACATTGGGCTCAGGTATCACACACTCACACCCACCTCCACACAGGATATGAGTTACACACACACACCTGTCATGTCTGATAGTAGAACCCCTACCTAATTAGTTTATTACACTAAAGCACTACGCAATTATAGTACACACCATGGAGATTACTGGAGTACTCCTTCCCCAAAGGCGTATCTCACATTGAATGACATCAGCAGGATTGCCAAAGTAGGCCATTTGAAATGTACTGAGTGTGATTAGCCTAAAATGCATTGCTCCCTACACAGACATTGAAACACACATAAAACATCCACAACCAACATGTGTTGGTATAGACCCCCTAACAGAGGTCTATATCACACTACAGCAGTATGCAGTCATGGCATGTGCTATGGAGATTACTGGGCTACATCCTTCCCAGAGGTGTATTTCTAGGTGGATGACATCAGCAGCCTTGCCAAAGTAGAGCATACAAATTGTATGGAGTGTGACTACCCTAAAAGCATTGCTCTCTGCACAGACAGTGTCAGACCTACAAACACAGACGCACACACACACTTGCCAAGTCTGGGATTAGAACACCTACCTAATTTATCATACTACAGCAGTACACAATTATAGGATGGGCTACGGAGATTACTGGGATAAAACCTCCCCAGAGGTGTATTTCTAGGTGGATGACATCAGCAGCCTTACCAAAGTAGTGCATTTAAATTGTAGGGGGTATGACTACCCTAAACAGCAATGCTTTCTACACAGACAGGGACAGACACACACACACACACACACACACAGTTGCCAAGGCTGGGGTTAGAACTCCTACCTAACTAATTTATCACACTGCATCAGTACATAGTTATGGCACACACTACGAAGATTACTGGGATACAACCTTTTCAGAGATGTATTTCTAGGTGGATGACATCAGTGACCTTACCAAAGTAGAGCATTTCAATTGTAGGGAGTGTGACTACCCTAAAAAACATTGCTGTCTACGCAGACACACACTCACACACACACACACACACACACACACACACACACACACACACACACACACACACACACACACACACACACTTGCCAAGGCTGGAGTTAGAATTCCTACCTAACTAGTTTATCACACGATAGCAGTACGCAGTTATGGGACGCGCCATGGAGATTACTGGGATGCAACTCTCCCAAAGGAGTATTTCACAGTGGATGACCTCAACAGGCTTGTCATAGTGGGGCTATGGGGAGGGCAGTGTCTGTGCATGGGCCATAACCCATTCACCTAGGGGTTGACACGACATATGTGGCACAACCTGGGTCATATTTTACAGGTACGTGTATACAGCTGCTAGATGACTACTTCCTTGAACAGTGATGTTGCACACCTGGCACGTGCACCACATACTCTGTAATGCTGACAGATACTGGTGGCTAGTATCTGCAGTGAGTGACATATGACCCTTGTGTGGTTGTGGCCCTTTGAATGTGTGCTGGGTGGGACAGGCCTGCATGGCTCCTTGTCACAGTCACCCCCTTCCACACATCTGTGTATGTCTACCTTTGACTTATTATAGTGTGTTGTCCTTACATATATGCATGTATTCCTATCCACTGTGTGTGTGCAAAGCATAAGCGGTGCATACTGAAGAGTGTCTGCACTAACATCTGCGGCCGCCAGATATGTCTGGTCCACTGGTGTTTGCAGACATGACCTTCATGTGTTCAAGTGTATGAGCATGCCCAGTATGACCTTTCAGTATGTTATTGACTGACATTGCCTTCATTTCTCTAAGTGTGTGGACATGCCAGTATGGCCATCTGTATTGAATGTGTGTATTGAGTCCAGGTAGTTTGTACTGCAGTGTTGACCTTTGTGTTGTACACCTACAGGTAGCATGCTGTCTCTGCAGGGTATCCGTCGATCATTTGGCATGGACTATTACTACACTTCTGCATAGGATGGGGGGCACACCTGACTATTCCTACATTTCTACACAGGATTGTGTGGGGGGCATACCTGACTTTTACTATATTTCTATGTAGGATGGGGGGCACACCTGACTATTTCTACATTTCTACACAGGATTGGGGGGCACACCTGACTGTTACTACATTTCTACATAGGATGGGAGGGCACACCTGACTATTTCTACACAGGGTGGGGGGCACACCTGACTGTTACTACATTGCTACGTAGGATGGGGGGCACACCTGACTATTTCTACATTTCTACACAGGATTGGGGGGCACATGTGACTATTTCTACATTTCTAAACAGGATGGGGGGCCACACCTGACTGTTACTACATTTTTAAGTAGGATGGTGGCACACTTGACTATTTCTACATTTCTACACAGGATTGTATGAGCATGCCCAGTATGACCTTTCAGTATATTATTGATACGTAGGATGGGGGAACACCTGACTCTTTCTACATTTCTACACAGGATTGGGGGGGCACACATTACTATTTCTACATTTCTAAACAGGATGGGGGGGGGCACACCTTACTGTTACTACATTTCTATGTAGGATGGGGGGGGCATACCTGACACTTGTACACATTTGCTAGGACTGTACTGGTATGTTGGGTACTCCATTTCAGTCTGTAGTCTTACCTATCGTGCTGACTAGAGGCATATCAGTGTACTACAGATCTTAGCTTTTAATTACCTACATATTAGTTTCTGACTTCCTACTCTTCAGAACTGACATCCCACTGCCTGACCTGCTGTAGTCTGTCTGTGTAGGCCTGGGGGGAGGTTACCCATAGGCCTCATTCAGAGGCCATAGCACAGCCTTTGTTTGAGTTTGTCTACACCTGTCGTGCTGGCTGTGACTGTTGTTGGGTATGTGACCCCCCCCTGACTGGCATGTGTGAGTCACTTACCTTGTGGGTGTCCCAGTATTGAGGGTGGTGCTGCAGGGCTGCCTATGTCAGATGCACATAGTACACTCCCTACAAATGGTTAAGCACAGGTAGTGTAATGTTTGGCATCCCTTTTACTGTATGTGGGAGTCAGAGAGAGGTGTTATTCCCTAGGTCCCTTCTGTGTCACTGTATGTGCTATGTGGTGCCGCTCTGCCGAGGCCAGGGCATACTGGGGACACCTCCTTCTGCCTACTGGGGCAGGATCAGGTTATTCCTCCTTTGAGTCACTCTGTGCCTGTGCAGACCTTTGCAATGGTGGGGGGTTGCGTGGCCCTTCCCCGTGCTGTTCCTGCTGCCACTGTTTCCACAGGATCATATTGTGTGGCATGGCACTTACAAGGACAATTTGGGTACATGTAGCTGGTGAGTACTGCAAGGCTTCACCGGATGTGTCCAGGCACTGGAACCATGACTTGAGCATCCCAAACACGCGCTCTACTAAAATTCTGGTCTGTGCGTGTGCCTCATTATGGAGTTCTTATTTGTGTGTGCGTGCATTTCTGATGGGTGTCATCAGCCACGGCTCCAGTGCGTATCCAGCATCCCCCAATAGGTGACCGTCAGAGATGTCCCCTTTGGCAAATATCTGGTACAGCTGCTTAAGATGCCAGATGTGGGAATCGTGATAGCTTCCAGGGCAGACAGCACACACATTCATTAGTGTGCCCTGGTCATCGCACACGACCTGGCAATTGATGGAGGGGAAGCCCTTGCAGTTGATGTAGACTCTACCCCGCTCACCGGGTGGTGCTTTGATGCATATGTGCATGCAGTCTATAGCACCCTCTAATTCAGGATATTCTGCAATTTGGTGGAACAGTTGCATATTGCTGACCAACGCTTCACGGGTGTTGGGGAAATATACATGCTCACTGACATGTGCTAACATGGCATCCAGGAACTGGTAGAGTACCCTGGATGCTGATGCCTGTGAAATCCCCATCATATCCCTAGTTGTGTGCCAGGCGTGGCCAGCACAGCTCACCAGTTTGCTGTAGGAGGTCCTTGTCCACCCTGTAGTGCTCAATTATCTCCAGCTCATGTTGCCCCTGGTAGGTTTCCCTGGGTCTGTACACTCTTCAATAACAAAAAAGAACCAGTACTTGAGCTCCAAGAAGCAACCAGAATAACACAGGACCACACGAGTTTACCTAGGTTTCGTCTTTAATCCAACTTCATCAGAACACTTAATGAATAAAATAAAATTCCTTATATACACCTTAAAAATGACATCATCACCAATCATAAAAAGGTTGACACCCCTCAATACAAATTGAAGTTTTTGAAATTTAAAAAGACAACATACAGCAGAAGGAACAAAATCAAAATACTAAACACGCCATATTACAAATGCCTTTATGTACAAATACCAGTGAAATATGGTTGTGATTGCATTATGAATCTATTATTACTACTGGCAAAAATAAATATAATGAAAATGAAAATGAAAATAAAAATAAACGTGAAAATAAAAATGAAAATAAAAATAAAAATAATAAGAATGAAAACAATTTTTTTTGAAACGTGGAATTAAAAATGAGAGTGAATCAGATGTTATATTACCCCAATATATTTTTTAACTTTAAAATGGGCATAATGGAAATGCAATCATTAATCCCAGGGGCTTCCTGTGCATTAGTTAACAACTGCCATCTCATCTCCGCTATATCTAAGTGTATATCCAGTTTCCTACCTAATTTATCCAATGTTATCTGTTGTAAGACACTAAACATAAATCCATGCCCACTATTACTATCAATGTGTCTATACAATGCATTAGTCGTCTTCCCTAGTCTTATATCTGACTGATGTTCAATAATACGTTCCCTTAATGCCCTGCAAGTCTTTCCTATATAGAAAGCAGGGCATTGTGTACATGTAGCCGCATAAACCACATTTGTTGAATAACAATCAAAGTGGGTTTCTATTTTAACATTGATTCCAGCCAATGTAAATCTGGCCCCTGTAACTTTGATTAAATGGCATACACTGCATCTTCCACATCTATAATTACCCTTATTTCTACCACTAGGTGTTTGTGTGTTATCACCTTTCTCCAATAGCTGTTTAAAGGAGACTCCTTTCCTATACACACACTTAGGTGCTCCCCCTAACTTACGACTAACTGCTTGGTCTATTCTAAGCATTTTCCAATTGTTGACCACAATGTCAACAATATAGGGAGCATCAAAAGAAAAAGTGGTTATAAAATGCAATGCTTGTTCACCTTCAGTGTGTTTATCATTCGCCACATTGTCAAGACTGATCTCACGCATAGTTACTGTGGAAGACCTACTATTATGTTGTACTAATCCCTGCTTGTTATTTAAAAGGGCCCAATAAATACCACTGGTCCTTTTTAATCTAACCTCATTGACTACACTATCACATAATGCTAATGGATATCCTCTCCTTATGAACATAGATTTAATTAATTCGAGTTCCTTGATAAAATCATCCTCCAAGGTTGTCATTCTTGCAGCCCTGACCATCTGTCCTTTTATTATTGCCTTTTTCTGATGGTCAGGGTGGTTACTTGTATAATAAGCAGAGCCAGTCCCACGAACTGTTCCAAAATGTTCTCTCAAAGCACCAGCACTACTAGAATCCAATAAAAACGTATTTTATTCCACACAATAAAAACAGTTGAGCGCTTTCATCAAGTAATGACTTCATCAGAACTAACAAATGAACTAACCATTCTCCTTTTAAAACAACCATTTGCATCACCTGACATACTTCCATTACATTAAATGAAAAATTTCTGTTTTGTTTTGGTTACTTGTATAACTCAAATATGAGTTGGAGAACGTACTTTTTCTATGTATAGTTGATACCAAGGTTAAATCTACTGGATTCAAAACCAAGTGTACATCCAAATAATCAATTTCTGTCCTACTCATGTTGTGAGTAAACTTTAGGAAACCTACCGATCCATTAATAAAATCAATGAATTCCGGGAAATTATCACTCCCACCTTCCCACAAGATAAACAGATCATCTAGGAAGCGCGTGTAAAAAATTATGTTAGTCATAAATTTACTAGTGAAAAGAAATTCCTGTTCCCAAAACGCCATTACATAATTGGCGTATACGGGGGCACACGCTGCCCCCATAGCTACTCCAGTTTTTTGCTTGTAATAGACCCCATCGAAATAAATAAAATTATTGGATAGGACTGTTTCCATAAGTACCACCATCAGATTTATTCTATCCTGGTCAAATAATCCAGTCTTTAACAATTCCATCTCCAACCATTCTAGTCCTGTGTCTGTAGGAATCACAGAAAACAAGTTTACTACATCTATAGTTACCATGATGGTATCCTTCTTAAATTTAACACTATTCAATCTTTCCAAAAAGGACCAGGAATCCTTAGTGATATAACTAAATACTTTTAAACCTTTTTGTAGTTCGGAATCCAAGAATTTGCTTATGAAATAAGTCTTACAACGTTTGCCATCAACTATTGGTCTAAATGACAGATTATTCAGTCCCTTGTGAATCTTTGGAACCCCAAATATCCTACTTGCAACCGGATAATCATTAACTAGGTATCTAAACTCCTCCTCATTAATATGCCCCTGCCATAAAAGATCCTCGATAATCAAAGAGACATTTCTAAAAGCCAAATTTAACTCATTCAAACTAACTACCTCATATGTATCCGTGGCTAGTATCCAATTGATGCTGTTGATATAATCCACCCTGTCCATCAATACCAATCCATTACCTTTATCAGGTTTCATTGTTCTTAATAAAGGATCATTAATTAAATTATCCAATAATTTACGCTCATTAGCAGTCAAATTATCATTTAAATTGAATATTTTTCTAGATTGGGAATTTTTTGCCCACCTATACACTGTACCTGTACACTCTTCTCCATCTCCTCACTGTGGGTTGGTCGACAGCATTCACGTCCTCACCGCCCCCAGCCTCTTCCACAAGTTGCATGATAGCTGTTGCAGCCCCTATCATTTTGCTATGGTGAGTGTTAAAAGATCTCTGCTTGTTTACACTGGTGGTGTAGAGTGTGGGAAAAACCAGAGGGGAAGGTGTTTGCAAAGTTTATAGTAGTGTTCTGGGCTGTGCTTGTCTGCTACCCATGTAATTGACTAATTCTGATGCATTTCACCTGCCAGCTAAGCTAGTTCTCCTTGATTACCTTCCTATTGCTGTTTTCCCTTCCCATTGTGTTCCTGTTTAAGCCCGTGTGCGCGCGGCGCAAACAGAGTGCTCAAATGTGCACACTGCTGCTATTTCCTGGTTACCTTCTTTTTTCTTCCTGTGCACACCCGCTTAGGCTTTGTAAAGAGGCAAGGCAGGTTTAGACACACCCCCTAGCTTAGCTGTGCTAAGCTAGGAACAAACCTGAGCCACAGGGCTCTAATCCGCGTACAGTATGCCTGACACCCCCCCCCCATGATGTCACCTAACTCCTAGGCTTGCACCAAGCTATTCCTACTCATACACTGTTGGGACCTAACTCACATGCTGGGGAAAACTGGGATTCACTATCCTTCCCCTCATTTGCATAGGATTATTGGCTAATGCATAGTTACATGTCTTACACTGAGCCTACCCCCTTACCAACCACTACTCACTGGCCATGTTGTCTTCTGCCTGCCATTGACTTGCATGGCAGAATACTGATTTTAGTTATAATGCTTAATTTAGGTTCATTTTGTTATTTTCCCCTGATCCCATTTGCGCGCCGCTGCCCTACACTTAAACAGCCGAGATCGGCTAAAAAAAAAAAATAAAAGTTGATTTTTGTGTTATTTTTTACTGTTTGCAATGCCAATGGCACTCACTGCCAACCCCAAGCAGATTGCCAGACCTTCCTCCAAACCAGTGGGCAGAGGCCCAAAAGCAAGTACTTTCTCTTCTCAGTGTCAGGGCTATTCAACCTGTTCCAACAGAGCAAAGGGGACAGGGTTTCTACTCCAGACTGTTTCTGGTGTCCATAAAAGAGAACTCTTGGTGCCCTATCCTGGATCTGTCAATTCTCAACACCTTCCCGGTAGTCCCAAAGTTCACACTACAATCGCTGCTTTCTATGCTAGCCAAGGACTCTTGGCTGGTCACCATAAACTTAAAAGAAGCTTATCTGTACATACCCATAAGGGAATATTGCAGGAAATATCTATGTTTCAAGGTAGGCTCCATGCACTATCAGTTCTCTGCACTTCCCTTTGGCTTATCTAGTGCGCCCAGTGTATTCACAAAGTGCCTGGCTTCAGCCATTGTATACTGCAGGCAGAGAAACATTCAAATTTACCCATACTTGGATGATTGCCTTATTCAGGTAGACAGTCAAGAATTGCTACTTCAGCACCTGACATTTGTAAAGAGACTCCTAACTTCTCTGGGATATGCCATCAACGAAACAAAATCACATCTGGTACCCAGCCAAAAAAATGCATTCCTGGGAGCAAGCTTGAACACATCTTCCCAGATGGCATTCCTCACTCCAGAAAAGCAGGTTTATTTGATAAATTACTTCAAACTACTAGCCACCCAAACGTAGCTATCTGCAAGAAAAATACTGCAAGCCCTAGGGTTCATGGCCTCATGCATTCTCCTAATTCCATATGCAAGACTACATATGAGGAAACTTCAGTGGTACTTAAAAAGTCTCTGTTGTCAACATTCTCAGGACCTGGGAGCAGTGATTCCTATCATTCCTTGCCTAAGGACAGAGTTCCTTTGGTGGGCAGAGGCCTGCAACCACAACAAGGGATTCCCTTTCACTCGACCCCCCCCCCCCGCCGCCCAAACCCTGACAACAGATGCAGTGTATTCACTGTTGCAGTCCTGATTACCCTCCCTCCAGCCCCCTGACTTTTATGTACTTTCTAACTATCCTCTTTTTTGGCCATACCTTATGGCAATAGTATTTACTTTTTACTGGAGGTGTTCCACACCATGTAATTGCTTCCTATTTTGGGGGCTCCTGACATCTGGGGCAAGCAAAACTGATGTAATGGCATTGGCTGCATGTTTTATACCCCTGACGACCTGACGTCATGGACAGCATCCGATGCAGAAATCTCAAGACTCTGGTATTCGGGCTGACTGAGGGCTACCAGCAGGCAAATAACCCAAGTGTGATGACTGCAACAGTGAATACACTCGAACATCTACATGTATGGTAAGTGTACACAACTGTACTTTTTTTCTTATATTGGTCTTAAGCTTGAGAATAGTCAGGAGATGTTGTTCAGAGCTTTGCAGGGTTCTAATAAGCATGTAGAGGGAAATGATAGACGAAATACTGGGGCAGAAAATGGGTTGATAAAGAATAGAACGAATTATTTGAAGTTGGGAGAGAAGAAAGTTATGAGGGAATTCTGATCAGTTCAGTTTTTTGAGTGCTAAGCAGTGATGAGTAGAGTAAGGAAGTTTGGCAGCAAATTTAGCTATCTTTTTGTAAGTGGACTCAAGTTTAGAAATGTGTGGATTGTAAATTGGTGGGAATTTGAGACCCATAGAGAAGTGCTGGTAATAAGTAGGCATGTGAAAGATATTTTAGCAGTAATAGAGAGAAAGCTTTTGAGACCATCAAAAGAGGGAGAACGAACAAGGCTTAAGCTTCAGAAGTAAAGATTTTACATATGATGTGGTAAGAGTTTTTAAGCAGAAGGCAGGGAAATTAGAAGAGGGGATAGGGGGAAAGGTGGTGGGGGTGGAGTACGAGTGTAGAAGATTCACAAGTTTAGCTATAGAGTCTATAAAGTAGGAGTTGAAGTTAGTAGCAGTTTGGAAAGTTGTGCAAGAGGGGCTAGGCTGTGGAGAAGATTGCTTACCAGGATGAAGGATTTGATTAATTGTATGCCAGAATTTCTTTGGGTTATGTAGGTGGGTCCTAGGAGGATTAGAGTAGTAGTTTCTCTTCTCATTGATAACTGCTTTTTTGGTAAGGTTGCAAAGGTGTCTGTGATGCTGTAAGTGAAAGGGCATTTTGGTTTTAGTCCAAATCTTCCAATTTTTATCTCTTTGAGCCATTAGGGAGCGAGTGGCAATAGTCAGCCAGGGGGATATGGCAGGTTGTATTCTAACATAATGTATAGGGGCAAGAGAATTGAGAATGTTAAGAAATATATTATTAAATTCAGTAGCAGCTTCATTGAGTGGCAATTGAGAAAGAACCAGTTGATAACTGAAAGTTGACTATTAAGTTCATTAGGGTCAAAGTTTTTTAGATTATGGCAAGCTTTGATTTTGTGGGGTTTATGTATGTGTGGAGTAAAACGAAGGACCTTTATTGGGCAGTAGTCACTGAGGGTATCAGG
>NC_056741.1:1171450600-1171635721 GCF_019279795.1 Protopterus annectens | reverse complement strand
CCACAAACAAGCGCACTCACGGTTAAACATTTTTACAATTTAAAAAAAATATATAACATGTTTATATTTTTTCTGTTCATAGTCTGTGGAGGCATGTGTTGTGTTCTGTTTATTCACATTTCCGTGGACTCTGTCATGGGTGTTTAATCTGGGAACTTTTCCTCTTCTGGGGGCGTGTCCGCTTACAGGGCTCGGCCTACGGACATGCCCCCTACTGTCTTACACGGACCGTGTTGGCCTTAAGTGTGATTCAGCATGCTCTCATGATTATGCAGAGCATGCTGACATCACTCCTTTTAACTGCAGCCTCCGTGTATGAGTTATAACTCTTACACGGAGGCTTCGTGAATCCTGCCCATTAGGTATAGTATTAGAAATGCGTGGTAGGATAATTTTAACAAATCACAATCTTACAACTACTCATTTATTTCACCTGAAAAGTACATGTATGTGAACATATCATCCTTCTTTTACTAAATAAGAAAGACTGAATCCGGTCATGTCTAGAATTCTGTTTACCATTTTACAGACCATTGTACTTGAGAAAACTTCATTAAGAAAAGTTATGGCATAGGCCCCTCTGCCATCTTTATGTTGTTTTCTTAGTATTATCTAGAAGCAGCCCACACAGGTATATCTTCTGTAAATTTACTTGAGTTACATAGCTATAGAATTTGACTAAGAAGGAGAGGAAACATCTGTCAGCTGCTTTACTGCCTTCCATCTCAGGCTGCAATTAGGAGCACACTGAAGTACATCTCTAAGCACTCAGAATTATAGAATAAAAAGCAACTTGCATTCACTGTAATATATATTTTTTTCTATTCCTGTAACAGGCATTACATCTGATATGGTAGGAGACATTTTGATAAGGGGGCAAGCATCAGCACATTGCCTGAGAACATGAGAATCTGGTTATCAGATCAGAAATTTAGCATTTCTGAGGGAATGGGGAAAAGGAGTTCAACTATCTAACCAGTAAGCATAATTGCAGTCAAAAAGTCTACACAAGACCAAAAATGGTGGTAAGGAAACTCATACGGTAGTCTAAACCTTCACTGCAGATTGCACAGGCAAAAAGGGTCTCAAATTCACAAGGCCTTGAAGTAAAATATTTTTAGTTTAACCAAATGAGGCATGTAAGGTCCATATTTTCATAACAAGAGTTTGAGGAAGAGAGCCCAGAGAAGGGAGCTAACAAAGGTAGTGACTTTGGAGTGGTAGATTGCTTTGGAACAACAAGAGTTTGAGGAAGAGAGGCCAGAGAAAGGTGCTAGCAAAGGTAGGAACCACCACAGACCCTGGGAACTGTAGATCTAATAGCCCAACAAGCCTGGTCTGCAAGGCCATGGAACGTATCATCATGGAACTCAGAAACAGTTTCTAAGGCCATAGATGAGGGCAGGGTGGCCCACACAGCCTACCTGGACCTCGCTAAAGCCTTTGACACTATTCCTCATTCAGGAATCATTGATAAACTCACCAACCTTAACATAAACCCTTACGTCACAAGATGGGTGGCCAACTGGCTCACGGACAGGACCCACACAGTAAGAGTTGCTGACTCCAGATCCGACTCCAAACCAGTGACGAGTGGAGTACCCCAGGGTTCAGTCTTGGGACCCCTCCTGTTCAGTATATACTTCTCTGAAGTGCAAGCAAACACCAAGGGTCTATGGCTAACCAAGTTCGCAGATGACTGCAAACTGGGTGCCATTACTGATTCCCATGCCAACGTAGACATCCTGCAAAAGGGCTTCACTGAGACTGACACCTGGTGTCAAAATCATGGCCTCAAACTAAATGCCAAAAAGTGCATTGTTATCCCCTTTGGCAAAAACACGATACCCATGAATTACCAAATAGGGGGAAGTACACTTAACACAGAAAGTGTGATAAGAGACCTTGGGACCCAAGTGGATAGTAACCTCTCCTTTGATAGCCACTTTGCCACAGTGGTCAGAAAATCTTTCTACGTGGTCCGCTTAATCACAAAAGGGTTCACATCTAGATATAAGGAAGTCATCGTTCCCATTCTACTCATCACTTATCAGACCCCTCATTGAATACAATGCCCCGTTAGGGATGTACCTCACAAGACAGCTACAACAACTTGAGAGGCCCCAAAAGTACCTCACAAAGAGGATTGCTGGCCTCAAACAATTGCCCTATGCTGATCGGCTCAAGAACTCAAACTCTATTCAGTCGCATACCGCTTAGTCTGAGGATACCTCTGTCTGACATAGAAAGCTATGTCAAACCCAGAATTGTTGGACATGCTCCACTTGAAGAAATCCCAATCTCCCCAAGCTACATGCTCTAGGGACCTAAACCTCACAGCAACAATAAATAGGATATGCTGGAGGGATAGAGTCATGTCTCAGAGACTTCCCATGCTCTGGAACAAAATCCCCATCCACGTCAGGCAGAGCTCGTCATTGGCACTATTCAAGAGAAACCTTGATAAGTGGATGGGTGATAGGAAGTTCACCCCTAGGATTATGTCTGGGGTACTGCTTGATAGAGGGGCAGGAATCTAACAATACATGGGTGGCGAAAGACAATACATTTTTGGCTATGCTTGCTTTGGCCCTCGGGCCGATAGCCTAGTACCTACCTATGAACCTATGAACCTAGTGACACTGGAGTGGTAGGTTGCTTTGGAATTGTAGCATTTTCAGGTTACTAAAAGGGTCTGTACCCTAACTTCATAGAGCATAAATTGTTAAGATATACATTGCATCAGATGTAACTATTGTTAAGCCTGTGGTTGCTGAAGAGAAACATAGCCTACTCCATTTATGGCCGTGGGAGAAATACCTTTTCATATGCCACTGAGCAGGGCTTATTTGTACTGGAAAAAGGGCAGGAAGACAATTTGTTGACAATGTTTGATGATATCCTTGCAGATATCTTCACAGGTAATGACTTTGGCAACATGGTATACCATATATATTTATTTTATTTTTTATTTAACATTTGTTAACTGGGAAAGTCCGACTTGGAATGAAGCCAATTTTCAGCAGAGGCCCGGGGAGAAATGCTCCATATATACTGTTACAATTAGGCTTTGTGGCAACCACAAGGGATGTGTAGCTTTTGTGAGACTTGGCAAATGAGCACACCTCTAATATATGCTGTTAATTTGGCCAGTACAGAAAAAGAGTTAGGTCATAAAAGAAAGCCTGTATTGGAGCCACAACTGTCATATCGCAATGAACTGCCTGTTGCAAATAAGTATTTAAGAATAAAAAAATAGCTGATAGCAATGGATCTACATCTGAGACATGGTTTTCATAAAGTACTGAACACCTCCATTAAAAGGAGAACTGGGTAGGAGTACTAAGAGAAAGCTAAGGTAATTCAGAGCTCTGAAAACCTAGTTTACATAACTTGACAAAGATAGTTAAGGGTGCTCCTCATCCTAACGAGCAGAACAAGTAAGTATTCTAGGTCAAGGGATTATTGTACAGAGAATGGTCTCCAGAAGAGGGACTTGAAGGGCTAGTGGCAATGTAGCTGGTAGCCTCAAGAGCTTTCATATAGTACTTTTGGTCATAGCCCATGATACTCCTTTTCAGGCCATGTAGCATAATGTATACAGCAAAGACACTTATGAAAAACATGTATTGGCCCAGCACTGCAAAGAATGTAAAGTTTTTTTTTTTTCAAAACATGTGAGCAATGCCAGAAATTTAAGCAATGTAGGGGTTACATCAAGAGCTTTTTTGGTGACATTTCTGTTTTTTGAGTAATCATTTCCAAAAGTAGTGGTTGAGATTGTGGAGCCTTTTAGTACCCCAAGCACCACAGGGTGTTATGATACCGGGAATGCTGAAGCATTGGATTTTCACTACATTGGAGAAATGATGGCAAAAAATTTTGCTGATAATTTTCAGTATGTGGATGTGTTTTTTTGGGGGGGGGGTGGAGGGCAGGGTGATACTAACAAACAGGCCAGCTTCATGCCAGCCTTGTGACTTGCTTATGGCATTTTGGCTGTTTGAAGTTTGTTATCCTGTGAAATGGTCTGTGGACCTTTTTGATCCATGACCCAGGACATGCAGGCAGCAACAAACTACAATCAAATATAACAATCCAAATAATACAGGTCAAACAGATTAAAGTAGGATACAAACACATTACAAAAATATGCAGAGTAAAAAACGTACAAATAAAACATCGTACAAAATGAAGCAGATGGATTAAAAGTACAAATTGTAAAAAAGTGTAATGAGTAGGTGTAAAATAAAAAAAATGCATATTACGCAATATTTGGGTCTAGAGAAAGATTGAGATAACTGCTAAATGCAGAGAAAGAGCAGGAAGAGTACCTGTTAATAAAAGGTTAATTTATTATGAAAAATGCAGGGTGCTAATACTGTTAAGTAGTTGTAGTGTTAGCCTATGTACTGTAATTTAATATACCAAGTGAAATCATTGTAATGTCTAAGTATAAATGAATAACTGAAAGTTAGGTATAAACTTAGTGCAGCAAGGAAGAATTACAGTAACATTAGAGAGACTAAACCATGACGCTGTTTTCCTTAGTATGTTATGTTTATAGTCAGGAGCTAGAGAGGAAGAGATATTTCCAAGGACAAATAATAAAAGGAGGAAAACAGAAGAGGGGCAGTGTAGTAATATGAGTTTAGAAGTGGATGGGAAGAGTCAAAGTAGTAGTCAAGAAGTATCTTTGAAGAACTTAACATTTGTTTTATTTTAATAAGTGGGATTGTTGTTCAGGTTGTTTGATGGTTTCTGGTAGAGAGTTCAAACAAGCTGGAGCAAGTATAGAGGAGGACTATTCACAGATAGCAGGCAAAAACGAAGGCTTAGAAAGGAGTAAGTTAGAATTCTGAAGGAAACAGATGGAGTTTCTTTTACACAATTTATTTAACATGGGATGACAGCATCCTTGGTTAAGAAGTTTATAGATGAGAGTATTAAGGAGTAGTGAGTCTCTGTCATGCACTGGTAGACATTTACCTTTACATTGTGTATAGCAATGATCAAATTTACTGGAAAGTTAAATGAATCAGAGAATTTGATTTTCAGCATTTTGAAACTGAGTGAAATTTTGTGAAGAACCTACTGCTATGATGAGCAGACCATATCCAAGCTTAGAGATAAGAAGGTCAATGGCTATGTATTGTCATGCCTCTACAGTAAGAAAATGGGAGATTTTGTGGGATAGACTTAGTTGAGATAAAATTTTGTGAATTTGGGTGTCAACATGTTTGTGAATTTGTTCAGTAATGAAGGGTAATAGGGAACCTGTTCGATCTGTAGTGCTGAGTTTTTAATAAGGTTTAACTGTTGGTGTGTCCCAAAAGTCATTATGGAACTTATTTTTTGCATTGACTGTGAATTTATTTGAATTAAGAGTTTTCCAAATAGCCAAAAAGTCAGTCTGAAGTTCATTTTGTAGACCAGGAGTCTTGCTACCTTTTAGAAGGACTGTATCATCCATACAGAGGAGGAAATTAGTTTGAGATCCCATGGGAGGTAGTTAAGGAAGAGAGAAAAGAAAAATGGTTCAAGAATAGAATCTATATGAAATGAACCTGAGATGTTGGTGTTATTTGTTCCATTTAGAGTGAGGGTATGATTGGAAAGATAATTTGATCATAGGCTTATAGGAACTTACTAGGCTATTGATCTGCAAGGTTCTGTAGAAGCCTAGTCATACATTCCCATGAAGTTTTCATCCCTTATATTTTAAGTACAAATAAGTCAGGAGATGAGCAGAGCATTTACATGTTGCCCCTTAGCCATGATGGATAATGTTGCTGTACAAGGTGCGACTTTCATTCATTCTTCCACATTATGCTTGAATAATGAAAGAAAAGTAATTTGTTTTATGTGAACAGGAAGATGATTCCAAAGAAGTGGTATTCTCTGTGGTACATATTTATCTCTCTAGTACATTCTGTTTGTGTTGCAAAAGAGACTGATCTCTCTTGAGCAGGTTTTTATGCCCATTGGACTTTTGAATATGCAGTTGGCTTGACAGGAAAGACAGATTCTACTGAGGACCTGTTTGAGGTAGAGATCATCCTTCAGTAGTGCGCATGCCAAGAAAAGAGGGACAAGGCTTTGACATGGCCCATATACATAGCTCTGAACTTCTTAGCACAAAAAATCTGGGCAAAATTAAAAGTAATGGGGGGACAAAGCCTCAGAAATAGGGACAGATTTTAAACATTACTATTATAAGCTTAGAAAGTTACTGGAAGAAAGGGTCTTCTGTTACCATACATTTTCTGAAGGATGTGAAGGCTGAAACTCCAATGACTGCCATTATTTAGTGAATCCATTCCTCACTAATTCACCAGAAAAATTCTGAAAAATCACAAATTTATGATGAACAGACTAAAAGTATGAGGCAAAAATCTAGACATTCTGTGGAAATCTGCACAGTTGAGAGGTGTATAGTTTTTTATGATTTAGTGCCTTGAGTTTCAAAGTAGAAAAGCATTGTGAACAAAAGAAAATGGCAGCTACTACAGCAGAAATTAAAACAAAAAAAACAAGAATAACACCAGGGAGAGGTACCAGGCAGAATGCCACAGATCTTGTAAAGTGCACATACCATATAAAACAACTGCCAACATGTGAAAGATAAACACATTTATTTACAATTATACAACAACCCCCCCATTAATATTCTAAAACATGCACGCTGATTGGTCAGCGTGCACGTTGTAAATCAGAGGTATACTAATGGAAAAAGGTCCAGTCGCCCGGACTTTTTCCATTAGTATAACTCATTTTTTAAAGCAACGGAGAACACAAGATCTCCGTTGCTTTTTACACACTGTCTCGCTATGTTAAACGAGTTTAACATAGTGAGACAGCATTAAAAAAGGTAACAGAGATCTTCCTATCTCCGTTGCTTTTTTTAAAGGTGTCTCGCTATGTTAAATGGGTTTAACATAGCGAGACAGCTTTAAAAAAAAGCAACGGTGATTCTCTGTTGATTTTTTTTAAGATGTCTCACTATGTTAAACTCCTTTAACATAGTGAGACACTTTGTAAAAAGCAACGGAGATCTTGCTTTCTCCGTTGCTTTCTTCAAAACTGTCTCCCTATGTTAAATGGGTTTAACATAGCGAGACAGCTTTAAAAAGCAACGGAGATTCTCTGTTGCTTTTTTTAAAGCTGTCTCACTATGTTAAACTCCTTTAACATAGCAAGACAGTTTGCAAAAAGCAATGGAGATCTTGCTTTCTCCGTTGCTTTTGTCCACAGCTCTGATGTACTGCGTAAGCATATGCATACGCAGTACAACAGA
This sequence comes from Protopterus annectens, assembly GCF_019279795.1. NCBI lineage: Eukaryota > Metazoa > Chordata > Ceratodontiformes > Protopteridae > Protopterus > Protopterus annectens. The sequence goes on along the minus strand of NC_056741.1, from coordinate 1,171,628,424 downwards.
ACTGCCGCAGAATACCAGACAGCTGCTGAAGGGCAGTAAGGAGGCATTATACAATGCCATTATTTAAGAAAAGTAATTATTTTTTTTCTTAAATAATGTCATTGTAATAGCAATAACTCACTTCTGGTGGTAATGCTGGATTTACCCACGGTTGTCTTTGTTTGGCCACTCGGGCTTCATCCTCGTGACCAAACCACGCCAACCATGGGTAAATCCAGCATTACCCACACCCAGGCGTGGGTTATTGCTATATAAGTTAAGGGCTTTCATCTCAATGAATTCAGGGACTTCTTCAGAACTAATAACAATACTAAAAACATCCATTTATATAGTGTTATTGGTTCACTGATAGGTCACATGACAACTAATAAACATATCAACAGGCAATTAGTGTCTTACTTATCCAAAGGATATTAGACATTAACATATTTAAAACCAAATGTAAAAAATGCCTAAATATAAATAAATATATATCAACCTGTTGTATTATAAAGCTAATAGGACCCTCTAAATCTAATTCACTTAAAACTCACTTTTAAAAACGGAACACCTAGGATCTTAGGTTTACCATATTGACAGCTTGGCTGCTCTTAGTTTACGTACACTACTCAGTGAAGTCACTACATTTAAAACTAGGGGTGGTAATTGTCTATAGCTTTAGCTACCATAACAATTCCTGATATTCTAACTTACTTTCCCAAGGACTACCCCATAGATTTGTAGGTACTACTTCTAAAATAAAAAACAAAATAATTTGTTGCTAATGCAGTTTAACCTGTATTTATAAAGTGTATTATTTTCATTTCCATGTTCCAAGTCATAAACATGCTCATATATTTGCTTTTTTAGAGCACGTTCAGTTTTCCCAATGTAAAATGAGTGGCAATAATAATAATAATAATAAAATATATATATATATATATATATATATATATATATATATATATATATACAACTCCTTTAGTATTGCAATTACATGTATGGTATATTTTCACTTCATAGGGGATAGTATCTAATTTAAAAAAAAAAACATCCTTGGTAAATATATTTATACTGTGTGCAAGACCCAAATTTAATCATGCCTTTAGGTTCTCTTTGAAGGCTTGCAGCTATACTTGCTGAGCTATTTCTTTCCAATCTTTCTTTATGTAAATTGTGGCCTCATCTTAAGAACATTTTTTATTTCATCATCACTTTCAGTAAGTCTCCAATTATGAATCAATATCTGTTTAACAGAATTAGAGCCTGAGCAGTATTTAATTCACATAGTGTACTCAAACTCTCTGGACTTGGTTAGATGAGAGCTTTCCTTCACAGTTCCTTTCCCTGCGATAGGGTAGAATTTCTTGTTTCTTTTTGCAATAACTTCTTTAATTTCATTTAACATACAGGGCTGGTAGCCTCTATGAGTAAATATGTCAATGATTTTATTTAAGGAATTATTTATTAGAAACTATTTGAAAAATTCAAACCATATTTCCTTTTACCAGACTCTATTTTTGATGATATGGGTGATCTTTCTGAAAATGTAAAAAAAAATATTGGAGTAAGTGGGTTTGAGGTATAAACCAGATTCAAAACTACAAGTGTGTCTATTCTTAGTTAAGGTCACATCCAAGTAATTAATAATTCTTAATGAAAAACTATATGTACAATTTAAAAATTCTACAGTGGAATTTAAAAATATAATAAAATTTTCAAATTCAGTTTAGCTCCCCTTCTAGTTGATAACGATATCATCCAAGAAATATAAAAAGTGGCTGTCCTGTTCATGTAATCAGTGTAAAAAAGCAACTATATTAGCATATTTATGATTTGGAACATGGTAATGAAAATAATGCACACAAGTTAAACCACATTAGCAACACGTTATTTTTATTTTTTTTATTTTACAAGTAGTACCAACAAATCCAAGGGGTGGTTCTTGGGAAAGCAAATTAGAATCCCATGAATTCTTATGGCAGCTAAAGTTAGATGCATGTACCACCCCTGGTTTAAATGACATGATTTCAATGAGTAGTGTACTTAAATAAAGAGCAGCCAGCATATGGTGAACCTAAGAACCCAGATGTTCCATTTTTAAAAATGAGTTTTTATGTGAATTGTATTTTGGGGTTCCTATTATCTTTATAATACAATAGATTGATATATTATATGTATGTATTTATTTCTATTTGCCTATTTTTTACATTTGGTTTTAAATAGATAGTAATACACTAACTGCCTGTTGATATGTTTATTAGTTGTCATGAGACCTATCAGTGAGCTAGTAACACTATATAAATGGATGTTTTTAGTATTGTTATTAGTTCTAAAAAAGTCCCTGGATTCATTGGGATAAAAGCCCTTAATTTATTATACAGTGGATATAAAAAGTGTAAACACCCCTGTTAAAATGCCAGGTTTTTGTGATATAAAAAATGAGACCACAATAAATCATTTCAAAGCTTGTCCCACCCTTAATGTGACCTATAACCTGTACAATTCAATTGAAAAACAAACAAATCTGTTAGGAGAAAAAATATAAAAAATAAAAAAATGTACCATAAGCTCGTTGCATAAGTGTGCATACCCTTAAACTAATACTTTGTTGAAGCACCTTTTAATTTAATTACAGCATTCAGTCTTGGGTAGGAGTCTATCAGCTTGGCACATCTTGACCTGGCAATATTTGCCTACTCTTCCTTGCAACAGCGCTACAAATCTGTCAGATTGTGAGGGCATCTCATGTGCACAGCTCTCTTCAGGTCACCCCACAGATTTTCTATTGGATTTAGGTCTATACTCTGGCTGGGCCATTCCAAAACTTTAATTTTCTTCTGGTGAAGCCATTCTTTTGTTGATTTGGTTGCATGCTTGGGATCATTGTTGTGTTGAAAGGTGAAATTCCTGTTCATCTTCATCTTTCTAGCAGATGCCTGAAGGTTTTGGGCCAAAAGTGACCGGTATTTGGAACTGTTCATAATTCCCTCCACCTTGACTAAAGCCCCAGTTCCAGCTGTTGATGCAAAGTGTTGTTTTTGCGCCAAATGTACCTTTTGGAATTGTGGCCAGAAAGTTCAACCTTGGTCTCATCAAACCAGAACACATTTTCCCGCATGCTTTTGGGAGACTTGATGTATTGTTTTGCAAATTTTACCCAGGCCTGGATGTTTTTCTGTGTGAGAAAAGGCTTCCATCTTGTAACCCTACCCAACAGGCCAGACATATGGAGCATATGAGAGATTGTTGTCACATGTAGTACACAACCAGTACTTGCCAGAAATTCCTGCAGCTCCTTTAGTTTTGCTGTAGGTCTCTTGGCAGCCTCCCTGACCAGTTTTTGTCTTGTCATTTCATCAATTTTGGAAGGACGTCCAGTTCTTTGCAACATCACTGCTGTCCCATATTTCCTCCACTCTGATGACTGTTTTCGCTGTGTTCCATTGTATATTCAATGCTGTGAAAATGTTTATGTACCCTTCTCCTAACTGATACCTTTCAACAATGAGATCCCTTTGATGCTTTGTAAGCTCTCTGCGAACCATGGCTTTTGCTGTAGCAGGCAAATGAGTAAATGTCAGGAAAATCCTACTAGGACAGCTGAACTTTATTTGGTGTTAATCAGAGTCTCTTTAATTGATGGCAGGTGTGTACCCAAGAAGACTGAATGCTGTAATTAAACCAAAAGGTGGTTCAACAAAGTATTAGTTTAAGGGTGTGCACACTTATGTAACCAGTTTATTGTATGTTTTTTTTTTTATATTTTTCCCCTAACATATTTGTTTGTTTTTCAATTGAATTGTATGGGTTATAGGTCAGATTAAAGGTGGTAAAAGTTTTGAAATTATTTATTGTGGTCTATTTTTTTATATCATAAAAACATGGCATTTTAACAGGGGTGTGCACACTTTTTATATACACTGTAAATACATTTGTGTTTATCTTTCACACATTGGCAGTTGTTTTATATGGTATATACACTTTACAAGCTCTGTGGAGTTCTGCCTGGTATCTTTCCCTGGCATTAATTTTAAGAAAGCATTGTGGACATTCATATTGTGACAAATGCTAGAGAGGTAAACAACAAATTGGGCATTATACTTCATAACTGGCCCAGTGAGTCTGCAGTACACTAAACTGCTTCAGGATGTCATTAGAGAATTGTATCTGGCTGAATTTGTGAAGTAAGAGTGGCTGATTAGCAATGTCATGGCATTTACTAAGGAAATATAAAATAGCTCCAGATATTTTACTTTACTTCATAGGATCATAGGATCATAGGAAGATACTAGGCTATTGGCCCTGAGGCCCTTACAAGCCTATCCAAGAATTTACCCTGTGTTCCAACAAGTCAGCAACCTATGCCACTGTCCAGCAGAGACATAGGGGGAATCCCAGGGGTGTATTTTCTGTTCCCCATTCAGTTATCCAGGTTGCACTGAAAAAGGATTAATGAGGTACTCTGCTTTATGTGGTGAGGGAGTCTGTTCCACAAAAGTGGGAGTCTCTGGGACACAAATCTGTTCCACCAACAAGCCCTACTGATGTCACAAACCAGGATGAGGTCATGTGTGTGGGTTACTCAAGTGGAGCTTGACTTGCGGATATGTAGCAGACCCATCAGAGTGGGGTCTGAGATTGCTTTGTATGCCAGACAGAGGCCACCTTTGAGGAGTCTGTAGGAGACTGAGTAGAGGGAAAGGGCTTTTAGCCTATCTGTGTAGGGTAGATGTTTGAGGCCCTGGATTCTCCAGATGAGGAATCTCTGTGGTCTCTCCAGCTGCTGCATGTGCTTTCTGAGGTACATGCTGAAAGGGGCATTTTATTCAATAATCGGTCTTATAAGGGAAGAATACAGGGATGTTATGACTACCTTGTCCCTGAATGAGATACCATTACTAATAAGGTGGGCCATGTAGAAAGCTTTCTGTACAATGAAGACCATTTTCCATGTTTGAATAGATTTGATGAATACGAGAGAAGTTGGCATGGGATCATAAGATCATAGGAGGTTACTAGGATAATGGTCCTGGGGCCCTTAAAAGTCTAGCCAAGAGTTTATCCCCAAAATAAACCTCAGTCAGCACCTGTCACCCCTGTCAATGAGGAGCACAGGTGGAACCCCTGGGATGAATTTGTGGTTTCCCATCCACTCATCAAGGTTGTGCTTGAAGAGGGTCAGCGAGGTGCTCTGTTTGACATGTATGAGAAGTCTATTCCAGAGACGGGGCAGCCTCTGGGAGACCTGTCTCTCCAGCAGGTTTTGTTAATGCCACATATTAGGTTCAGGCATTTTGAGTGGGTAGTGCATGAGGAGTTAGACTTAAGGATATGGAGCATCTCTAGTAGGCCAGGGTCTGAGATTGCCTTGTAGGTGAGACACAGATCACCCCTGCGCAATCTGTATGATACCAAGTCTAATGATAGTGATTTGAGCCTGTCTGCATAGAACAGGTGTTGGAGGCCATGGATTCTCTTTGTGAGGTATTTCAGTGGCCTTTCCAGTTAGTGCAAATGTTTGGACAGGTACATCTCAAACAGGGTGTTATACTCAATTATTGATCTAATGAGGGAGGAGTATAGAGAGGTAACAGCCTCCTTTTTTTCTGGATGCAATCCCTTTACTTATGAGATGAACCAAGTGAAAAGCTTTTCTGACCACTGCCGCTACATGATGGTCGAATGTGAGATTGTTATCAACCTGAGGGCCCAGGTCTCTCACCACAGGTTGTGTGCTTAGGGGATTACAGTTGATGTGGTAATTAGTAGGAGTCATGATTTTGCCGAATAGTATGATACATTTTTTGCATTTAGCTTGAGACCATGACTTTGGCACCAGTCATTAGTTGCTGTGAGACCCTCTTGCAGTATGTTAACATTGTTTGGGGAGTCAATGATAGCATCCAACTTAGAGTCGTTGGCAAACTTGGTCAGCCACATGCCTTTTGTCTTTGCCTGTACCTCGGAGAAATAGATGCCAAACAGTAGGGGTCCCAGTAATAGTGCTTTAACTAGGGTGGAAGCCATGTTGTCACTGAGAATGTTGTATTTGGTGATGTATTCAAATATTTGATTATAGAAGATATTTTCCAGAATTTTACGGAGATAGCAATTATGAGTATTGTGACGAAAAGCTACTAATAAATCATCACTACTACCATCTGCAAGGAGATTTTTAATGGGGAGGCTCATTTCTACTTTCCAAGCCATGTTAAGAATATTTGCATACCAGTTCATACAGAAGTGGGACAAACATCTGTCCTGTCTCTTCTTTGCATGTAGAGAGGTACTCTGGATATCTACAGGTTTTCACCTTTCAAGCTATTGTACGGTTACAAGGTGAGGGACTCCCTTGATATACTTAATGGTGAGAGGAAGCAGGAATGTGGTTTCAGTGAATAGTCTGTTGTAGATTATGTCGTAAGTTTCAGGTCTAAACCTGTGGATCTATGAGTTGGGCACAAGAGCACGTTGCATACGCATGGAGGCAGCTAAAAGATAAGTACATTAGAGCAGTGAGGGCTATAGGATATACAATCAGAAAAGGTAAGGATACTCATTCCTTGTTTGCAAGGTAAATTTTGGGCTGCATAGTCTTGTCCTCTCACAATAGTGCCAAAAGTGAGTAAAATCTATTATGTAGTAGATTTGCCAGGCAGGAGGCAAAATCACAAACTCTATCATGTGAGTATGATAAAGCCATATTGTGACAGAGATGATCTAATACGTAGTATCTACAGTGGGTCAAGATGAGTCAGACAGAGAGATGGCAGTAGGGACTTGAAGTAATGCATTGGTGAATGAAGTAATATTCTAACAACAGCTCTCCCTCTACAGGCTCAGGAATTCCAAGCAATGCTACATGAGTATGCGGATATGTTCATTGCTATGTCAGTGTGTATCCTGCATGTAGACCTAGTGGCCAGTTAGGATCCTTACAGGGTGCCTAAACAGATCAAGCAAACCACGTGTGATAAAATGCAGGAAATGTTAATTCAGGGGATGCTTCAAAAATTCCGACATCTGTGCATCTCAGTGTTGACGATTTTGCAAAAAAATAAAAAAAAAAGATGAGATTACCAGGTTTCATGCATTTTTATATATCTAGCGTGCAGTTTCATGCCTAGGGGGCTATTGAAGAACACTGATTCCATAAAACAGACATGTAACACTATGTCCCATCCACATGGCCAAATTTTCCTTAAATGAACTAATGTTCCCTAGTACTTGTATATATTCAAATGATCACTTATGCAGTAGCATTAGCTATATGGGCTATATCCTGCTTAGGATTTAACAGCCATCAAGCTTCCAATATTTTAGAGCACCTTCCATATGGTTGAGCTGACCTTACTAGAAAGACAGATTTGGTTGCTAAAATGTTTAGGGCTTTCATGCTAACAGAGAGAGAGAGAGAGAGAGAGAGAGAGGCTGAACCCAGAATGGACAATGCTAGGAACAAAAAGTAAATGTTCACACTCTGGCAAAAACAACACACCCAAAAACAAAAAAGGAAAGAGGGAGGGAGTGGCTGCTGCAGCAGTGATCATTTGAACATCTACTGTTATGGTAAGCTTACTTGCACAACTGTACTATGCTTATCATATTGACCACTGCTCCAGTAACCTTAGCTGTATGGGTAGATTACCCTAGCTTACTGTGTTTGGTAGATGGAAGGGGAAAGGCCCAGGAGCCCCTGGAGAATGGTCCTAAAAAAGCCTGATCTAGAACTAGAGAAGGAATCAAGCTTATAGTGCTTTGTAAAAGTATGTACAGAGGAACAAGTTGATGTTTCTAAATACTTCTAGAATCTGACTTCCAGAAATCCATAGATGATAGCAAGGCTCTAGTAGACTGGGCCTTGACCCTGCCTGGAATAGGTTTTTGTATTGGGTATAACAGTAGGCAATAGCCATTTGGAAATGGTATGTTTTGACACATATTGTCCCTTCTTACCTTCACAAGAAATTAATAATTGATTCTAAGATCTGAAAGCTTTAGTTCTGTTAAGATAGTACCAGAGTTGTCTGTGGACATCCAAGTTTTGTAGTATCCTTTTGCCCTCATTTTTAGATTCAGGAAAAAACATGTGAAGGTAAATAGTTGGCTTAAATTAAACTCAGATGCCACTTCAGCCATAAAAGAAGTATTGGTTCTCAAAAATATCCTGTCTCTGAGGAAAATGAGATATGGCTGACTCACCATAAGAGCTTGCGACTCAGATACTCCTTTTGCAGAGGTCAGAGCAATAATTTTATGAACCTGAAGCCAATTAGTAAAAAATACAAGAAAAATGCTAGCAAAGCTAGAGTCTTCACTGTATTATACTTTAAATCTCCTATAATAGATATCCAAGGGATATACACAAATGATTACCCAAGGACACCAGTGCTTCGGCTGTATGGCTTCAGAATGTTCATGACTTTGTACTTTTTCTTTTTAAGTCTTTATGGCTAGATTCAGGCCAATAAAACCAAACTTCACTAGCTGGCATGCATGTTCTGGCCTTCTTATGAGCTCGTCAGCACAGCTTTAAGTGCATTGTTTGATTACACTTTAGAAATGCAGGGTCTTTCACCCAGCTGATGCCCGCAGCCATTAAGGTGTCTGAAAAATATCCCAACTAACATCCAAGTAAAAGATTAAAAAGATAACGCAGAAACCAATTAGTAAAAAACTACAAGAAAAAAACTAGCAAAGCTAGAGTCTTTACTGTGTGATACCATAATCTTCCTGTAATAGAGGTCCATGGGATATGTGCAAGCAGGGTTGCCAGATTTCCGACTGGCCTTTCCGACTGGCCAGGTAGGGACTAAAAAAAAAAAAAAAAAAAGTCTTTCATAAATAAAAAAAAAAAAAAAAGGTCTTCCACCTCTTTAATGCGGAACATCAGCGTTCCGCATTAAACAGAAGTAGCTCTGTGTGTTTATTTTTTATTTGATTGGCCTGGGCCAATCAAAAATAAATAAACACAGAGCTACTTCTGTTTAATACGAACCATCACAGTTCTGCATTAGACAGAAGTAGCTCTGTTTTGCGATATTTTGATTGGCCCGTATACCGGTATACGGGCCAATCAAAAATCGCTAAACACGGAGCTACTTCTGTTTAATGCAGAACATCGCAGTTCCGCATTAAACAGAAGTAGCTCTGTTTTGATTGGCCCGTATACTGGTATACGGGCCAATCAAAAATCGCTAAATACGGAGCTACTTCTGTTTAATGCGGAACATCGCAGTTCCACATTAAACAGAAGTAGCTCTGTTTTGTGATGTTTTGATTGGCCCGTATACCGGTATACAGGCCAATCAAAAATTGCTAAACACGGAGCTACTTCTGTTTAATGTGGAACATCACAGTTCTGCATTAAACAGAAGTAGCTCTGTTTTGCGATGTTTTGATTGATATACGCATGGGCCAATCAAAAATCACTAAACATGGAGCTTCTTGTGTTTAATGCGGAACTTCCGCATTAAACACAAGAAGCTCTGTGTTTAGCGATTTTTGATTGGCCCCTATGCCGGTATATGGGCCAATCAAAACAAAAAAAAAAAAACAAAGCGGAGGCTGCCTGGGATTTAAACCGGCAGTGCGGGTCTTGGGATCAGGCTGCTGATCTCGGGACAGTCCCACCCAAATAGGGACGTCTGGCAACCCTGTGTGTAAGTGACTACCAAGGACACCAACAAAAGAACAGAAGGCTCGACCTTTGCAAAAGAATGACCACCAAGTAGATGTAATTTTAGCGCTTTCTTCCACTTTAATTGAAAACATGGACTTCATCAGAAAAACGGGAACTCTCCCATGTTCCCGTTTTTATACAGAACAGGAAATGATGTGAAATGACAAGTGAATAAATTAATAGTAATTATTTTCTCAAAAAAATTGAAATGTTGTAGAACCATGATTACTGCAACATATCATAATACATCATTAAACAATCTAAAATATTACTTATATCAACTCCTAATAAACACATAACATGAAAATAAAAATAATAGTAAAAATGTTGTGTTTTAAACTTGTTTACATGATGTGTTTTCAAATAAATCTACATCTAATATGTGAACCTAGTTCATTCATCCCTACATAATGACTATTGTGAACATCCAACCACAACCAAATTCAACATTAATTTATCTGATAAGAATCCAAATGCAAAAGCACGTGATGCTTACTTCATATTATATACATACTGCAAATAAATAACCAGATGAGTGAACTACAAGAGTACACCCACTGATAAATAATAATAGATAAAATTAATTAATCAAAATTAATCGAAAAATTCATTATCTTACATGTGTGACCAAATATATTACACATAAATATATGAATTTCATGAATTACAAAACTAGTTCTAAACTTGTAAAAATACACTAACATTTGATCTTCTAATACCTCTTCTGCTTCCAATCATTGAATCTATAAAATTATGACTCCTGACGGAGCCCAAACAAATAACCAATAAAAAGGACATCTAATCATGTGCATGATATATTGAATATGTTAAACTACCTATACAATGAAAAACATTTGATGTTTATAGTATCGTTTAACCCTGGGGGGGAATCAGCCCCTAGTATTAGCTGCCACAAAGTCTCCCTCTGTTCTAATTTATTATTAATGTCTCCCATCAACACTCCTTTGTCTGTTTGATCTAATACAAAAAATTCGAACTTCTTGAAATCATCACAAATTAAAGCATGTCTTGCTAAAGAATTGTTGGTATCTTTGTTTTTAATTGCCAAGACATGTTCATAAATACGTCTTTTCAAAAATCTTATTGTTTTACCAATGTAGTAACTTCCACATGTGACACACGTCGCCAAATAAACCACATGGTCACTGTTACAATTGTAGTATTTGTGTGCCCAAAGAGTTCTATTCAGATGTTTCAATGTCACAAAAGAAGTGTTACTAATATACCGACATTGCTTACAGTCTTTACATGAGAAGGTTCCTTTTTTATTACTTACTGCTCTAGTAACTGTCTCCCTACTATAACTGTTGTACTCTAATATCTTCTTAACATTTACCACGTTTCTATAAGTGAAAGTTGGTGTTGTCCCCAAAATTGACATGAGATCTCTATTTCCTAATATTATCCTCCAATTTGTCTCTACAATACCCTTAATATACAACAATTTGTTAGACAAGGGTAACGGAAACATTGTGCAAAAATCCCTTGTTTCTGAAGTCAGTGTATTATGTGTGGTATTCCCTACCAAGAACTCATTGTTCTTAATCAACAAGATGGGTTTTGCCACTCCTTGTCTTAAATTTGTTACCTCTCTTTCCAATTTTTTCAACAATATTAGTTGGTATCCTCTCTCAATAAACAATTTTCTTAGTAACAATAGTTCTGTATGATATATATCATTATCAGATGTTAGCCTACTTAACCTTATCATTTGCCCTTTTATTACATTTCTCTTCATATGTTCAGGGTGTAGACTTTCTTTATGCAGATACTGGTTTGTAAAACAGGATTTCCTGTATATCTTGCTTTGCAAACAATGATTTCCACAATCCAAATATAGTGTGAGATCTAAAAAATCTATTTCCTTCCCAAAACCACTGATTTTAAATGTTAGGAAGCTTGTTGTTTTATTTAAATCCTCCACCATGTTCTCAAATTCAATTCTATCACCTCCCCATACAAAAAAACAAGTCATCTATGTATCTAACATAAAGTAAAACTTTATTATAACTATTGTGTACTTTTAAATGTTCATGTTCCCAGTTCGACATAACTATATTAGCGAATGCTGGAGCAACTCTAGCTCCCATCGCTACTCCAGATATTTGTTTGTAATACTCTTTGTTGAAAACAAAAAAATTGTTGTCAAGGACTATGTCCATAAGTGAACATATTGTGTTAACCTTAGAACTACCCATACTAGACTTTGTAGCCAGATAGAGTCTCAAACCCTCCACCCCTTCTTCTTGGTTGATTGAAGTGTAGAGACTCTTAACATCCAGTGTTGCAAAATAAACCTGGCTATAAGGAAAATCACGTTTAACCAAAATTTCTAATAGATGCCATGAATCTCGTAAAAAATGTTTGGCTTTTTGTGCAATTGGATTCAAAATGCTATCTAGCCAAATAGAGATATTTTCCGTTTTGGAGTTTTTTGCTGACACTATAGGTCTAAATGTAAGATCATCCGTGCCATACTGTACCTTTGGTATTCCGAAAAAACTCCCTATTTTTGGATGTTCAGTTAACATAAAATCATAATCTTGACTACCAAGGACAGCAACTGCTTCAGCTATATGGCTTCTGAATGTCCATGACTTTCTCCTTTAACTTTTTAAGTATTTATAGATACATTCAGGCCAATAAAGCCAAACCCCACTAGCTGTAGACATTCATGCTTTGGCCTTCTTATGACTTCATCATCACAGCATACGTTGGACTGTCAGAAGTATTAGCTTGTCCAAACAGAGCAAGTGTTACCTTCTGTAGCACAAAACTGAGATCTCAAGGAGAGGGCACAGGTTTTCATGGAGGCCTCTTATGCAAAACCCTTTTCAAAAACATTTTGACATGAGAATGCATTGAAAGAGGAGGATCCATGGGCAGATATACAGAAATAGCTGGTAAATGAACCCTGCTAGAGGAGTAAGAAAGGCCATAGGACAGTCACAGATACAAATAATGTAAAACCAGAGAACAACTAGCCTTCAGTGGGTGCTGGTTATGTTGTTGGCACCATTTTCTAATAGGATTTTTTTGGCATTGGGCTTTCTTGGCTCCATTAGTACTTGCTGCATGTCTTTATTAAATAGGTCCCTAAAGGGAATTAAAATCCAGCCAGGGTGGGACGGGGAGAAAAGTCCCTTAAATAGCCATTCTAACTTGTTGGACAGTCCTTAGTTTCTGGAATCCTCATGCTATTTCTTTTTAAACATCTGTTTATATGCATCTTGTTGAGACTGTTTATTTTGTTTTTGTCAAAATTGGATGAAGGGTTACACAATCCCTTAGAAAATTTGGAGAAGGAGGACAGGAAAAAATGTGCAAACAGTGTTATTAATAGCAGCATCAGCTTCCCAGGGATAGGCACATTTTATTATTATAGGTTCATAGGTTCATAGGCAGGTACTAGGCTATTGGCCATAGGGCATAATTAAGCCTAGCCAAAATGTTTCCGCTTGCTCCTCCCATGTGATTTAGTTACCTGCGCCTCTGTCGAGCAGGGCCACAGAAGTGATTCCCAGGGTGAATTTCCTGTTCCCCATCCACTCATGAAGATTCTTTTTGAAGACCGCTAATGAGGAGCTCTGCCTCACATAAATGGGGACCTTATTCCAGGGCAGGGGGGGTCTCTGGGACACAAATCTGTCCCTCCAACAAGTCCTGTTTATTGTAGAGGTCAGGTTAAGGTCCCTAGAGTGTGTAGCTTGGGTAGATTGGATTTTCCTTAGGTGGAGCATTTCCATCAATTCGGGGTTTGACATAGCCTTGTATGTCAGGCAGAGATCACCTCTGAGAAGCCAGTATCCAACCGAGTACAGCTGAAGTTTTTTTAGTCTGGTGCCATAGGGCATCTGTTTTAGGCCTGTTATCCTCTTGGTGAGGTATTCTTGAGGCCTTTCCAGTTGTTGCAGGTGTCTAGTAAGGTACATCCCAAATGGGGCATTGTACTCAATAATGGGTCTAATGAGTGATGAGTAGAGGGGGACAATATCTTCCTTTTATCTAGATGCAAACCCCTTTGTGATAAGGTGGGCCATGTAGAAGTATTTTTTAACCACCCTAGCGATGTGATTATCGAAGGAGAGGTTACTATCTACCTGGGTCCCTAGGTCTCTTATCACACTCTCTGTGTTAAGTGAGCTGCCACCTATGTGGTAATTCGTAGGTTCTTGTTTTTTCCTCGAAGGGGATGACAGTGCAGTTTTTGGCATTTAGCTTGAGGCCATGATTTTGACACCATGTATCTGTTTCAATGAGACCCTTTTGAAGGATATCTACATCAGCAGAAGTCTCGATTATGGCACCCAGTTTGCAGTTGTATGTGAACTTTGTTAGCCATAGTCCCCCTGTGTTTGCTTGTTCCTCGGAGAAGTAAATACCAAACAGGAGACATCCCAGGACTTTGCTCTGGGGTACTCCACTTGTCACCGGCTTGGATTCGGACCTAAAGTTTCCTATTTTCGCTGTATGGGTTCTATCCATAAGCCAATTTGCAACCCATCTTGTAATCTAGGGGTTTATATTTAGGTTAGTGAGTTTATCTATAATTCCTGAGTGGGGAATGGTATCAAATGCTTTTGCAAGGTCAAGGTATGCTGTGTGGACCACCTTTCCCTCATCAATTGCTTTGGTGACTGTCTCGAAGAAGTCAACCAGGTTTAGAAGACATGACCTGCCCTTTACGAAACCAAACTAAGTAGGGTCCAGGGTCTGTAGGTTCCCAATGTTGTTGTCTATGAGTTCCATGATGATGCGCTCCATGGCTTTGCAGATGAGGCTGGTCAGGCTGATGGGGCAACAGTTCCCGGGGTCAGTGGTGGCTCCTTCCGTGTGAAGTGGGACGACCATTGCCATGTGCCACTCCATGGGCACATAGCCTGAGGCTAGGCTGTGGTTGAACATGGCACTTAGGTGAGGGATTAGTTCATTTTGGAGTTCATGTAACATACAGCCTGGTATGCTGTCTGGTCCCATGGATGCTGTGTTTTTTTGCTTTAGAAAGTGCCGTTCTCACCTGGGTTTCGGAGATTACGGGAGCAGTGCAGTCTTCTGGTATAGATATAGGCCCTTTAGGGTTGAGGGATGGGTCAAGTTTGCACTGAACCTATCAGCCAATATAGTGGCAATATCAGTTGGTTCCATGAATTTTGAACCATTATGCTGTAGCTCAGAGCAGATCTGAGAGTTGCCATTTAGGTTCTTGACATAGCTAAAAAATGCTTTGTGGTTGTCCTTGGTGTCTGTTGCGATTTTTCTTTCAAAGCTTGCCTTTGAGGTTTTAATAAGGGATCTTAGGTTTTTGATGAGGTTGGTCAGGGAGCTCTTCCCTTCCTGAGTTTTTACTCTTTTTTGTAATAATT
This sequence comes from Protopterus annectens, assembly GCF_019279795.1. Lineage (NCBI taxonomy): Eukaryota > Metazoa > Chordata > Ceratodontiformes > Protopteridae > Protopterus > Protopterus annectens. Next base: position 1,171,613,376 of record NC_056741.1, on the reverse strand, counting down.
TCTTCCTTCTATTATAGAGCTTCTTTATAGCCGGGGTCCACCAGACTGATTTCCTTATTTTGGAGGAATGAATCTTGGTTTTGTGCAGGATAGCACGGTCGATGCACTCATGCAAGTACTTGTAGAGTGCGTCTGTGTAGGCTACAGCAGATTCAACCAAATTGTCATTCTGCATGGGAGTAACGAAGTTTGCCACCTCTGTCTTAAGTAGCATAAAGTTTGCTTCGGAGACGTTTTTCACTGTGGTTTCCTTGGAGGGGGGGGGAGGGTGGTATGTGGATATCGAGGGTGATGATTTTATGGTCTTATCTAACCAATGATGAATTTACTTCCGGTATGGAGTATTTGTCCCCCATGTTGGTGATGACCAGGTCCAGTATATTGCTGCCCCTTGTGGGGGTGTTGATAAACTGGTCCAGGGCATTTGACTTAATATATTCCAGGAAGCGTTGGGCAAAGGTATTTGTGCTTGAGTAGTTTTCCCAGTTGATGTTTGGGTAATTGAAGTCACCCAGTATTAGGGTGTTTGGTTGGACTCTCATGTTTTCCAGTACTTCGAAGAACAAGGAGTGGGGGTCTTGGGGTAGGGAAGATGGTCTATAGCAAGCTACAGTCTGGATTGCAGTTTTACCCATTGTCAGTTGCACTTGGATGATCTCTGAGGAATTGTACTTTGCAACTAGTCTGGAGGTGTGGTTATACTTGACGAATATGGATATGCCACCTCCCTTAGGGTTTTGGTCTAGGTTTTGTGGGAGAAATGTGTGGTATAAGTTGTAGCCTGGAATTTCTGGGGTGCTCTCTTGAGCCTTGAACCAGGTCTCAGTTATTGCACAAATATCAATATTCTCCATTTTGAGAAGAGACTCGAGGGAGTGCATTTTGAGGTTTAAACTCCTGGCATTGAGCAGCATTACCCTCAGTTTTTTGTCACTAGAACTTATTATGGTTGTGGGTTTATCTTTTGAGCCTTGCCTAAAAAAGGCACTATGGGGGTGGCAAGAACCTTGGCCAGTATCCTGAATCCCAGGGGTGGCAGGTGCAAGCCATCTCTGGTGAAGCATCGTGGCTTGTCGAGCATGTCATCCCAGGCAGACAGATACTGGATCCCCTTTGAATGACACCAGAAGCTTAGCCAATTGTTGAAATTTATAATTTTTTCCTTGTACTGAGGTATCATTCTTGGTGACTGAAAAATGCTACTCAGGGCCAGGGTCATACCTGCCTTGGTTACATGATCAGAGAGCTCTTCCATGTCTCTTTTCATGTAGTCCAGGGAGGTACATCTCAGGTCATTCACACCAACATGGACAATGACAGAGTCATATTTGTACTTGTTATGGAGTGACCTGAGTGCCTGCGTGATGTGGCAGATTCTGACGCCCAACAGGCAACTGACAGTAACCTTCTCTTTGTCCAGCCTGGTGAGTGAGACATCAGTGTGCCTGACTATGGAGTCCCCTATTACAAGTGTGTTAGGTATGATGTTATGCCTTATGGGCTGTGGTTGTGTGGCACACTGGTTTTGGAGGTTATGTGTCGGTTGCAATGTATTTGTGGGTGGAGGTTGCTTGCGTGTCTGCTTTGGAGGTCTCTGTTGTGTTCCGCAGATTTTTATTTAGAGCCTCCGAGTATGTCTTTGTGTATTTGTGTTTAGGATTTGCAGTTGCAGGTGTGATGGGTCTGTGTGTATTTCTGCAAGTTGATTCCTTCTCCTCTTGACTGTCTATTCCAGTCGTGGCTGGAGAGAGCTTTGCCTCAAGTTTGGCTGTGTAAGTGCATCTCTTGCAGATTCTGGTGTCATGTGGTAGGAGGAGAGGGTTGTCTGTGTACAGGAGGCAGTTGTGACATTGCCTCAGGATGCCCAGATTCATCAGGTGGACAGGAGAATACACTGGGAACTGGCCTTTGGACATGCCTGAATGGGTTGAGGAACTTTTTCTAGTTTCTCTGAATGGATTGAGGAACTTTTTCTTGTTAAGCTGGTGGGGGAGAGTAGTTTGACTTCCCTGCAACAAACGTGGAAGATCGATTACTGTAATTTATTAGTGCTTCTGTCACTTTTTGAGCAAATGTGGGTCTGAAAGTGCTGATTTGAGTGCTAAAACTGAAAGAACTGGCTAGTACTAAGGGAAAAACTGAAGGGAAGACTGTAGAGCTGGGGATAGTTTAACCCTAGCTTACCTCTGCTGCGCTATGCGGAAAACTGTGCAAATGCGTTTTTTATATCATAAAGATAAAAGAGATAGAAATTAGCCCAAAATGACCAATAAAACTACAATTTCTGGGATGAAACCACTGCTCCAGGGACAGGTAGGCTGTTCAAAGCTCTTCACTCTCACTGGTGAACAGAGTAACTTCCTTCTATCCAAGTAAGGATATTTTATTAACATTTGTTTACTGGGAAAGTCAGACTGGGGCAGAGCCCATTTTTAGTGGAGGCCTGGGGAGAAATGCTCCAGACACGTGTCTGAAACATTCTGACAAGACAGGAAGGTCTTCCCAGTTCCCTCTCCCAGGACCAACAAGAGTCTCTCTCCTTTGCCCATGGAGGGGACCCTAACAGCTGCAGAGGACATAGCTAACCCCAGGGGAATTGTTGGCTGTAGATGCTACACCAGAGGGATCTGGGACAAGAGATGATTGGTCTGAGGAACAAGCTATGGCCAAAGCAAAGTCACTTACCTGATGGTGAGGTAAATTGCTAACTTGCTGTGGTGGTAAAAGCTGTTTGCTTAACCCTTTCATTTTGTGGTTGGAAGAACCACCAACCACAGACCTGTAGTTTGTTCCATGGTCAAGCTGAAAATGGTGCCACTTTCTTGGAGAAAACTAGCAGCAAAAGCTGTAAATAATTAGCCCTTAAAAGTCACTTTTTACACAAAATTCAGTAAAAGCATTTTAACACAGAAAAAGTGGTTTTCAATTACTTTAAGTGTAACATTTGTGTCGTGTGAAATGTCACACCTCTAGCAACCTACAGACATATTGCATTTCATAGCATTTTCTGAAATATAAACTTAAAAACCATAAGATAAACAAATGTACATATTTTATGAACAATAAAAGCTTTTTAAACTGCAAAAATAACAATGTTATAAGTAAGAAGTACTTTTTATAGTGATAAACAGTGTATTCATACGGCAGGATTCACGATGGCTTGCACGGAGTCTAAGAGTAGTGTAAGACTCCATGCAGCCATCGCGATCCAGGAACAGCCTGAATGTGCGTGTAAGAGAGCACCTAAAACGGCTCTTACACAGACAGGGCATGGATATACTAATTACCTCACTTGCAGCCGAAAGGCATGCAAATGAGGTAATTTTGCGATCCAGGAAGCAGAAACCTGCCCGTGTAAGAGCCGTGTTATCTGCAGAAATGTACTCAGTTGATAACTGAGTACCATTCTGCAAATAACACAATGGAGCCTTGTCAGCTCCAAATAAAGGTTGCAAATGTTCCAGGCAGCATGCCAATGGCAAAATATGTGGCCACTGGCAACGTACCCTGATGCAAACATAAAATAAAAATGTTTTTTTTTTTTTGGCAATCGCCGATGTTTAAACATAGCGCAGCGTCGCGCAAACGGGCTGCGCTATAAAATAACAGAAAAATAAAAAAATTAAACCCACAAATATGGGTTTATGCAAAGCATGAATTTACAATGGAAGGGAATAGCAGGCTAAAACAACATGGCCACCGAGTAGGGGTTGCTAAGGGGGGAAGCGGAGTGTAAGACATGTAACTAAGCATTAGTAGGCAATCCTATGTAAAGGAGTGGTAGGATAGTGAATCGTACTGTTACATAGGAAATGAGCACATTCCGTGCAGTGTAGGAGTAGGATAAGGGGGAGTAACAGAGTAGGAGATAGGTGACATCAATGCAGCTCATTGGAGCACAGTGGCATGTGAAAGCTGTCAGTCAAACATCATGGAAAGAGGAGTGTCAACAAGTAGGCATGGGAAAGCCAAGAAATGGAAGGTGTACACTATGGATAACACCAAAGTTTCTTGCTGGACGTGCATGTGCGCGTGTGCACGCTGGTAGGCACGAGTAAGATAGAGTGCCCACGTGTATGCGTGAGTGTGCGCGTTTAAGGCAGAATACGCATGTAGGAGATTGTTTAAACACCTGTAAGCTTGTTTGCGCTGGTGTGCATGCGTTTTAACCCAAATAAGCAGATTCTAGTCCGTCTAAGCATGTGTGTGCGCATGTTTGCCACTGTGAGTGTGTTTTCGCTGGTATGCGCGTCGCTCCCCCCTGAGGAAACAGAAGGGAAAAAGGAAGTATGGGAAATAGTAGGAAGCTAGCAGGGATTACTGGCAGAGCTAGCAGGTGAAAACAATCAGAAGAAGGCAATTACACAGGCAGAACATTAGCCCAGCCCAGCACTTAAAACTCTGCAAACAACAGTGCAGAATGTTTCTCTGAAGAGACACTGCAACAGAGGAGTAAGCTATTAGAAGTGAAAACTGAAAAAGCTTCACTCAAACCAAAAATGCTAGGGGCTGCCATAGCTGTTATAAGGAGACATATGCAACTTGCTGAGGGTGGTGACTGTGCAAATGCTTCCAGACAACCCACAGTGAGGAGACGGAGAAGAGTGTACAGGCCCAGGGTCACCTACCAGGATTACATGAGCTGGAGATAGTGGAGCGCTATAGAGTGGACAGAGACCTCCTGCAGCAAATTGTTGAGCTGTGCAGGCCACACCTCACACACAGAACCAACAGAGGGGAACCCATCCCACTGGAAACCAAGGTATGTGTTGGCCTAAGAATACTAGCAATAGGTACCTTCCAGAGACCAACTGGTGATATGATGGGGATATCACAGGCATCAGCATCCAGGGTACTGCACCAGTTCCTGGATGCCATGTCAGCACATGTCGGTAATCATGTATATTTCCCCAATTCCCATGAGGTATTGGCCAGCAATATGCATCTCTTCCAGCAAATAGCGGAATACCCTGAGGTAGTGGGTGCAATAGACTGCACGCATATACGCATCAAAGCACCAGCCGGTGAGCGGGGTAGGGCCTACATTAACCGCAAGGGCTTCCCCTCCATCAACTGCCAGGTCGTGTGTGATGCCCAGGGTATAATAATGAATGTGTGTGCTGGCTGCCCTGGAAGCTACCATGATTCCCATATCTGGCATTTGACGCAGCTGTACCAGACATTTGCCAATGGGGACATCCCACATTGTCACTTAGTGGGGGATGCTGGCTATGCACTGGAGCCGTGGCTGATGACACCCATCAGAAATGCACACACACCTGAACAAGAACGCCATAATGAGGCACACGCACAAACATGAAATGTAATCGAGCGTGTGTTTGGGCTGCTCAAGTCACGGTTCCGGTGCCTGGACACATCTGGTGGAGCCTTGTAGTACTCACCAACTACATGTACCCAAATTGTCATGGTATGTGCTATGCTACATAATATGATTCTGCGAAAACAGCTGCAGCAGGACCAGCATAGGGCTGGGCCAAACAGCCCCCCACCATTGCCAAGCCAATCACAGGCAGAGCATGACTCGGAGGAGGAACAACCTGAGCCTGCCCCAGTAGGCAGAAGGAGGCATGCCCAGTATGCCTTGGCCTTGGCAAAGCAGCAATGCATAGCACATACACTGGCTCAGTAGGAACCCAGGAAATTATACCTCTCTCTGACTCACACATATAGTAAAAGGGATGCCTAAGTTGACACAACCTGCTGTCAAACATGTACAGGCAGTGTAGTAAGTGCATTCAACATAGACAGCCCTGCAGCACCACCTGAGGCATGATTGCCATGTGTTAAGCAATGTAACACCATGTAGTATATGCAAACTTGATGACCCTGATAACATCCTACCCTCACCAAGCATGATGCCACAATATGAAGATGAGATGATCAATTACAATAATTGGCTTAAGTATTGCCGTTAGTCAAAGGGGATCCAATGCGTGCCAGCCTGGGATGACATGCTGAGCAAGACACGATGCTCCACCTGCTAGGGATGGCATGCACCTATCAGTCCTTGCCTTTAGGATACTGGCAAAGGCTGTTGTCACCCCCACTGTGCCTTGAATAGGTAAGGCTCAAAACACAAACCCACCTCCATAGGTATCACAAGGGATAAGAACCTAGATGTAATGCTACCCAATGCCAGAAGTCTAAACTGCAAGATGCATGCAGTCTAAACTCCCCTCAGCATGGAGAATGTCGATATCTGTCCTGTAACAGAAAACTGGGTTAAGGCTCACAAGAGCACCCTAACACTACCAGGTTACACCTCATACCATGCTTTACAGCCCCAAAACATGGAACAAACTACAAAAGGAGGGTGACTAGCAATAATTGTCAAGGATAACCACACCCCCATGTTGGTACCACAACAAGAAGCAGCATGGACTATCCATGGTCAAGTAACAGTGGCTAAGACTGCCTGCCAGTTTGTAGCCTGCTACAGACTACCCTCCTAATGCCAGGAACTGCCCTTGGCCTACGTTGAAGCACATGGAAATATCAAGCTCTCCAAACAACATTATATTGGGTGACTGAAAATACTCAAACATAGACTGGGAGCATTATTCCAGCTCCAACACCCTAGGCCAGAGGTTCCTAGAATCCATAAACCAACATGCTCAGGAACAATGTACCACTCCCACAAGAGGGGTAAGCATACTGGATGTGATAATCAGCAACATGGGTACTCTATGGCCAGATGAGAAGTGTAAGATCAGACCATAGAGTAATCACACTGGATATTCACATCCTGACCACAGTCCCTGGCCAGAAAACCACAGTGAAAAACATGTGTAAAGGAAATGTTGCACTCCTCCAAACTGATGTGGAATCCATTAAAGGCCCTGTGCCTGTGGAAAATATGGGCCACACCTCAGAACCCTTTATAAATGCATTCTATGAACACTGTCAGGAATGCATGGATTATGCAATCACAAATAAAACCAAGGCCTAATACCATACATGCAGGCATCTGGCATGGTGGACCCCAGCCATTACCAAACCATGCAAGAGAATGAGGAAGCTACTACATGATAGAGCAAACCCAAAAAGGGAAGTAATCTTTGATCAGTATTATGGCAATAAAATATGGCCACTCATAAAATCCACTAAGGCCAGCTACAACAAGTTGAATCTGTGAATCTTGGGCAATGTTACACCTGACCCATTTACACAGACAACCCCCTCCTACCCCCAAGAAATACAAATATATGTGAGAGATGCAGCCATTTATCCAAACTGGAGGCTGAGCTCTCTAAACTCAGTACTGTCTAAACTAGTCAGGAGGAGAAGGTAACCACACACACCACAAACCCAGTCTCACATAGAACTATCACAACTGCAAACCAAAGACATAAGCACACAAAAACATTCTCGGAGGCTCTAATTAAAAACCACCAAATCAACAGAGGCCTCCAAAGCAGACACCCAAGCAACCACTACCCCCAAACATAGCACATGCAGCACATAGTACACAAAGTTGGTGTGCCAAACAGTCACAGCCTGTAAGGACAAACAAAATGCCTGATACATTTGTAATAGGTGACTCCATAGTCAGACACACTGATGTCCCGCTCACCAGACTGAACAAGGAAAAGGGTACAGTAAGCTGCCTGTAGGCTGCTACAATCCGCCACATAACACAAGCACGCAGGTCACTCCAAAGCAAGTACAAATATGACTCAGTCATTGCCCATGCTGGTGTGAATGACCTGAGATGTACCTCCCTGGACTACATGAAAAGAGACATAGAGGAGCTCTCCAATTATGTAGGTCAGGCCGGTATGACTCTGACCCTGAGCAGCATCCTACCCCCACCAAGAATGATGCCACAGTACAACCACAGAATGATCAGCTTTAACAATTGGCTCAATTACTGGTGTCATTCCAAGGGGATCCAATGTCTGTCTGCTTGGGATGTCATGCTTGACAAGCCACTCTGCTTTGCCAGGGATGGCTTGCACCTGTCACCCCTGGGCATCTGGATATTGGCTAAGGCTCTTTCCACCTCCATAGTGCCTTTTGTAGGCAAGGCTGAAAAGACAAACCCACCTCCCTAGAAAACATAAGTGGAAAAAACATAAGGGTAATGCTGCTCAATGCCAGAAGTCTAAACCTCAAGATGCACGCTCTCGAAGCCCTCCCCAGTATGGAGAACATTGATGTCTGTGCAGTGCTGGAAACCTGCATCAAGGCTCCTGAGAGCACCCCAGCACTACCATGTTATACCTCATATCATGCTTTTTGGCCCCAAAACCTGGACCAAACCACAAAAGGAGGGGGAGTATCCATATTGAGCAAAGATACCCACACGTCCAGGTTACTGACAATGCACGAAGCATCAGAGACCATCCATGTGTAACTAACCGTAGGCAAAACTGGTGTACAGTTTGTAGCATGCTACAGACCACCCTCTGAAACCCAGGAACACCACACAGCCTTCCTGAAGACACTGGAGAGTATGAATGTCTCTCCAAATACCAAACAAGGTACTCACAAATTATCACATAGGTGGTAATCCATTACGCATGGAAGAAGTAATCAGGGACCTAGGGACACAAGTGGACAGTAACCCCACATGTGACACTAATATTGCCAATGTGGCTAGGAAGACCACCTATATTGGCCACCTTATCATGAAAGGATTCACATCTACATCAAGAGAGGTCATTGTGCCCCTGTACTCTTCTCTTATCAGGCCCGTAATTGAGTACAATGCCCCATTTGGGATGTACCTTACCTGACACCTGCAGCAGTTAGAAAGACCTCAAAAGTACCTCACCAAGAGGATAAAGGGTCTCAAACATTTGTCATATGCTGCCTGGCTGACGACACCCCAGCTGTATGCAGTCACATACTGCATACTCAGAGGCGATGTATGCCCGATGTACAAGGCCATGTCCAATACAGACTTGATGGACATGCTCCACCTCAGAAAATCCAAATCCATCAGAGCTGCGAGAGATGTCAACCTCAACACATAAATAAATAGGATGTGCTGGAAGGACAGATTCATAACCCAGAGGCTCCATACACTCTGGAACAGAATCCCACTCCATGTTAGGCAGAGCCCCTCACTGACTCTCTTCAACAGGAATCTTGCCAAGTGGATGGGAGATCGTAGATTTACACTGGGGGTCTTCACTGTGTCATGTCTAGACAGAGGCACAGTAAAGTAAACCCTAAATGGGCATAATATTCACATAGAAAGGGGTGGCAGAAGCCACACACACTCTGGCTAGGCTTATAAATGCCCTAGGGCAGATAGCCTAGTATGAACCTATGAAGATACAAATTGTACAGGACACTAAGGATAAACACAAGGCTTTCTTAACTGATGGTAGGAACCTTGTTGGGAATTCACAGATATGCTCTGAATTACCAAATATTACAAACAATACACCAAACCCACACACATTGCCAACATCCAACCTGACAGGTTCAGTGCAACCCCCCCCCCCCAAATGCCAAATATCTATCCCAGCAGAGTACTGGCCCCCTGACATTGCAGATGCTGAGGTAACAGCTAGCATCTTCAAAGCAAAACACACAGCATCAATGGTACCAAATGGTGTCCTGGGCTGTGTCCAACATGAACTCCAAGAAGAATGGAACGCCAAATAACACTACTGCTCAATTTCAGCCTTACCACAGGATAGGTACCCAAAGAGCAGTGTACAGCAACAGTGGTCCCTCTCCACAAAGGTGGTGCCTGAATGGATACTGCAAACTATCACCCCAGAATCCTGACAAGCTTGGTCTGCAAAGCTATGGAAAGGATCATCATGGACCTCAGAAATAAAGATATTGGGGACCTACAGACACTGGACCCTACCCAGCGTGGCTTTCTCAAGGGCAGATCCTGCCCCTTAAACATGTTTGAGTCATTTGAAACAGACATCAAGGCCATTGATGAGGGGAATATGGTCCACACAGCCTATCTGGACCTTGCAAAAGCCTTCCATACAATACCCCACGTGTTCATTATAGATAAGCTCACCAGCTTAAATATAAACCCCTATGTCAGTAGATGGGTTGCAAACCAGCCCAAGGACAGAACTGACATGGTCAGAAATGCTGCAGCCATGTCAGACTACAAACCAGCTACAACTGGCATCCCACAAGGCTCGGTCCTGGGACCTCCCTTGTTTGGTATATATTTCCCATAGGTACAGGCCAACATGGAAGGACTGTGTCTGAACAAGTTTGCAGAGGACTACAAACTGGGCACCATATCTGACCCTCCAGCTGACACAAGCATCCTACAAAAGGGCCACATAGAAACAGACAACTGGTGCTAGTGCCATGTCATCAAGCTAATTGCAGAAAAGTGTATAGTCATCCCCTGTGGATAAACAGTAAGTGCCCACCAATTACCACATAGGTGTTAACCCATTAAGTACTTTAGAAGTAATAAGAGACCTGGGGACACAATTTGATAGATATCTTGCATTTGACAACTATGTGGCTGTAGTGGTTACAGAAACATACCATATACCCACCTAATCATGAAGGTAGTCAGATCTAGATCAGGGGAGGTCATCGTGCCTCTTCAGTCATCCTTCATCAGCCTCACAATTGAGTACAATGGCCCCTGTGGGATGTACCTCAGCAGACACCTCCAGCAACTGGAAAGACCCCAAAAGTACCTCACCAGGAGGATCAAAGAGCTCGAACAGATGCCATGTGTTGCCTGATTAAACAAACTGCAGCTCCACACAGTGCCATACTGCCTGCCCAGAGGCAATCTGTGCCTGATGTATAAAGCCATGTCCAAGCTGGAATCAATGAACATGCTGCACCTTGTACAATCTGAATGCTAGTGAGCTATGCACATGAGAGACCTGAACCCCAGCACTGACATACTATAGTGATTGATCCATAACCCAGAAGCTCCCTCCACTCTTGAGTAAACTCCCAGTACAGGTTAGCCAGAGAGTCCCTCATGGACTCTCCTCAACAGGAATCTTGATGAGTGGATGGGAGATGGTAGGTTTACCCTGGGTATCACTGTTATGTCACGGGTAGACAGAGGCACAGTGTACTAACCTTGAAATATGTCATGTCAAAATCCAGTTACAATGTGTGTTGAAGGACAAACACACTCTCTGACTAGCAGTAGAAATGACCTAAGGCACATCGCTAGTGTTTGTCAATGTCCACCCAAGTTGTGGAATACACTTCCAATGTTGGACAAGCCTGGTTTAGGTAGTCCATATCCGAACAAAATGCAACATGGTCATATGTGCACAACTGACCTTTAACCAGTCTGGTGTGCTCACTATGAATATTTAAAACAGTGATAGGACTGAAACCCAGGATACTGTCCACCACAGTGAAAGTACTGAACCAGTACACTATACGATATTACAGTGTTTGGTCAGTATGAAAGGATGTTGACAACTGTATGCAAACTATCCCATGAAAACCCTGCAGGCACAGTATAATACCTGTTGGGTTCAGACACAAAGCAGTTGGGCAGTAAGTACACAACATGACTCCCAAAACACAACTATAAATGTGAAATTTTGTTGAAGTTCACACACAACCACAAATGTGGTGGACTGCAGATTTCAACATATGGAAAGCTCACACTGGGCACGCTCGCACCCTTTGATAAATGAGACATATGTCAGGCAACAAGCCATGGAAAGCCTGAACTGGGCATGCTCACACACTTAGTTAGGCCATGTCTCAGTTTAGCAGTTGGCCACACATATCTGGTATTTGTATGTGTTAATCCAGGAACCACCACAATACAGCAATCTGTCCAGTGCACACAGTTAAATGACTACAGAGACATAAGTTAAATAGTGGATCCCTCTCATATTCAAACATCTTCCACAGATACACAAGTTGTTCATAGAAACAGGGAAAGCTATGGCAATAAAGACCTGCAAACAGTTTATCAACAACAAATATTGTGCATCTGAAAATGAAACATATGGGTGTAGAGGTCAATACTAGGCTGTTTGCCCTAGGGAATACAAGCTTAGCCAGAGTGTGCTTGGCATCTGCCTTCCCAGTACAGTAGGCTACTGTGCCTCTGTAAAGTAGGTCACAGAAGGCACCGTTTAAGGCTAGTGTTCTGGGCCTCCGTCAAGCAGGGACACAGTGGAGATCCCAGGGGTTGAATTTGCAATGTCACATCCATGTGGCTGGTGTTTGCTGGAAGAGGGTTGGCGAGGACTTATAACAGTAATTGGGCATCAATTACAGACTGAGGGGAGCCTTATCTGCAGTGTCTGGACAATTTCACTGTCAACACTTTGACGTGATGAGTTTGAGGGATTGAAGTGTCATGCCAGTACTGTTCAGAGGCATCCTCCCTCTGTGGGATATTGCTCTGTAATGTATTAGCTCCCTCCTTCTGTTGTACAGCTTATATATGGCTGGTGTACACCAGACAGGTCTCCTGCTGTGGAGGAGTCATGGGTTTATTTGGGATAGCATGATCAATGCAAACCTTCCAGATGTTCATAGAATGCTATTGTCAAGGATTATGCAGAGTGGCCTGTATAATCCCCCAGCATAGGTCCTTTGAAGTCTTCCACCCCAGTCTTCACAAGTGCAAAGTCTGCTTTTGATAAATATTTTGTTTGCAGTGACTTCCTTGCCTGGGGGTGGGGATGGGATATGGATGTCCAGGGAAAGTTGGGTATGGTCAGATATTAACAATGGTGGTCTACCTCTGGTGTGGAACATACAGTCCCCATGTTGCAGATGGTCATGTCCAATATGTATTTCCCCTTGTGGCTGTGGTGAGTGGTCCTGCCATAGCACATGGATTCACAAATTGTAGTGGCTGTAGGGTGATGTTGTTGAGACCTGAGTAGTTCCCCCACACAATATACATGTTCCTGACATTAACCACTGTAATGGTGTATGTGAACACCTTCATATCCTACACTGTTCCCAGGGAAGCAAAGTGTGTGTCCTAGATATGGGTGGGGTGGTCTGAACTGGTTGCTTTGAGTGTTACAGGTCCTGTGGTCATGAAGCATGGTATAAAACATAACCTGGCAGTGCTTAATAGTTAATAGGTTGGTACTAAGCTAACTGCCCTTGTGAGCCATTTTAAGCCTAGCCAATAATCTCTTGTGAGACTCAAACCCTGCACCTTGTGCTTATAAGGCAAACACCTTAACCATTAGGCCACCCTCCCAACCCAACCATGCTGATGTGCATATCTGACCCTGAAGTAGGCGGCTGTTAATGCATATATATGCTATCCCCCTAACTGACAGATAGTAATAGATGTACATACTTCTATATAAATAATGATGTCAGCACCCTATAAATACTGCAGGAGAAATACAGATGCCCATTAATTTGAATAGCGCGCTCCGCTAATGTGTTTTTCTCAAGTGTCATATTCTAGTTAGGTGGGGGTATGAATCCTGCAAATGCGGTGTGTGTGTTTGGGGGAGGGGGGGTTAGTGTGTGTGAAAGAAATGTACCTTTTGGCAACTAGAAGAACACACTACATGATGCACATTCCTCTTTCCAAACACTGATGATGTTAGCACCCTATAAGTACAGCAGGAGAAGGAAAACCTCCCAGTAATGCAAATAGCATGCTCTGCTAATGCAGCTCTCTCAAATGTCGTAATATAGTTAGGTAGGAGTTTGAATCCTGCAAATGGTCAGTGTGTATGTTTGGGTGAGGGGGGTTAGTGTGTGTGAAAGAAATGTCCCTTTTGGCAACTAGAACACACTACATGATGCACATTCCTCTTTCTAAACACTGATGATGTCAGCACCCTATAAGTACAGCAGGAGAAGGGCAACCTCCTAGTAATGCAAATAGCACACTCCGCTAATTCGTCTCTTTTACGTGGCATAATATAATTAGATAGTGGGTTGAATCCTACAACTCCTCTGTGTGTGTTTGGAGGAGGGGGGTAGTGTGTGTGCAATTCTGTGTTAAGGAAATGTCCCTTTTGGTAACTAGAAGAACACACTACATGATGCACATTCCTCTTTCCAAACACTGATGATGTCAGCACTCTATAAGTACAGCAGGAGAATGCGCACCTTTCAGTAATGCAAATAGCGCACTCCGCTAATGCATCTCTCTTAAGTGTCATAACGTAGTTAGGTAGGGGTTTAAATCCTGCAAGTGCTCAGTGTGGGTGAGGGGGATTAGTGTGTGTGCAATTCTGTGTGAAAAAAATGTCCCTTTTGGCAACTAGAAGAACACACTACATGATGCACATTCTTCTTTCTAAACACTGATGATGTCAGCACCCTATAAGTATAGCAGGAGAAGGAGAGCTTTCTAGTAATGCAAATAGCACACTCTGCTAATGCGTCTCTCGCTCAAGTGCCATAGCATTGGTAGGTAGGGGTTTGAATCCTACAAATGCCATGTGTGTTTTTGTCACACAGTTTGTCCATGTGTGTGGGGTGTTGGTCTTAATATTGTATGACGTAGATTATATCAGTAATGTCAATGCACACGAGGTATGTGTGTGCCACATAGACATATGTACCTGTGACCTTAAATAGTTCCCATGTCTGAAGCCTGCCTCATGTGAATACATGTAATTTGTATTACACGACTTTATGACTGTGGTTTTCTGTGCAGGGGCTGCATTTGGTATGTGAATATACAATGAGAGTAGCCTATGGTGTCATCTTACCAGCGAGGGATACACTTCTGATCTGGAGCATATAGTCCACAATTTGGTGATGAACAGGTGCAGCATGTTTTCCCCTCTTGTGGGAGTGGTAACAAGTTGTTCCATAGCAATTGAGTGTATGGATTCTAGGAACCTTACACCTAGGGTGTTGGAGCTACAGTAATGCTCCCAGTCTATGTGTGGGTAAATGAAGCTGCCCAATATATTGTTGTTTGGAGACACCTGCAGATTTTCATGTATTCTTAAGTAGGCCAAGTGGGTTACCTGGGTTTGGGAGGGTGGTGTGTGCCAGGCTATGAACTGGAAGGCAGTCTTACCCACTTTTAGTTGCACATGGATAGTCTCTGATGCTTCGTGCTGTGCCACCAACCTGGAGGTGTGTGTATCTTTGATGAATATTGATACTCCCCCTCCTGTTCTGTTTCAGTGCATGTTTTGGGGCCGACAAGCATGGTATGAGGTATAACCTGGCAGTGCTGGGGTTCTTTTGGGAGCCTTGAACCAGGATTCTGTTACTGCACAGATATTGATGTTCTCCATGCTAAGGACAGTTTCCAGTGCATGCATCTTGAGGTTTACACTGCTGGCATTGAGTAGCATTACTATTAGTTTCCTATCCCTTGTGATACCTATGGAGGTGGTCTTGTCTTTTGAGCCTTGCCTAAAAAAGGCACTATGGGGGTAGCAAGAGCCTTTGCCAATATCCGAAAGCCCATGGGTGACAGGTGCAAGCTGTCCCTAGCAAAGCATCGTGGCTTGTCAAGCATGTCATCCCAGGCTGACAGGCACTGGATCCCCTTTGAAAGACACTGAAACATAAGCCAATTGTTGAAATTGATCATCTTGTCTACATATTGTGGCATCATTCTTGGTGAGGGTAAGATGCTACTCAAGGTCAGGGTCATACCAGTCTGGGCCACATGCTCAGAGAGCTCCTCTATGTCTCTTATCATGTAGTCCAGTGAGGTACGTCTCAGGTCATTCACACTGGCATGGACACTGACTGAGTCATATTTGTACATGCCTTGGAGTGACCTGTGTGCTTGCATTATGTGGCAGATCATAGCGCCCGACAGGCATCTCACCGTGACCTTCTCCTTGTTCAGCCTGGTGAGCGGGACGTCAGTGTACCTGACGATAGAGGCACATATTACAAGTGTATCAGGTGTGTTGTTTAGCCTTATGTGCTGTGACTGTTCAGCACACTGGCTTTGTGAGCTATGTGTTGCACGTGTTCTGTTCTGGGGTAGCGGTTGCTTGTGTGTCTGCTTTGGAGGTGTCTGCTGCTTAGGCAGAATGTTGTTTAGAAACTCAGAGTAAGTTTTCATGTGTTTATTTGTTTGGATTGCTGTCGTGGTAGGTCTATGTGAGACTGGAATTGTAGTGACTGGTTTCCTTCTCCTCCTGACAGGTTTCGCCAGTACTGAGTTGAGAGAGCTTAGCCTGCAGTTTGGCTATATGGTTGCATCTCTCACATGTGTTGGAATTTGTTGGGAGGAGGAGAGGGTTGTCTGTGTACATGAGGCATTTGTAACATTGCCTCTAGATTCCCAGATTCACCAGCTGGACTGGAGAGGAGATTGACAACTGACCTTTGGACATGCTAGAATAGTATTGGGAATTCCTTTATAATTAACAACAAAAAGGGCCAATGGGGAACAAGGTACTCAAGGTGAGTTTGTGAGGGTGTAGTGCTTTTAATTTGTTAGTGCTGGCATATATAAATGCTTTAGTGAGCAAGTGCCAGGTAACTCAAATGCAATGTGTTACAGGTAACGTAAATGCATAAATGACAAACAGTAACTTTCTGTCAAGTGAAACAAGGAAATACGTACAGTAAGCAATGCAGATGTCACTAGGGATCCACAGAGGTGCTGTAAAGCTGTGTTTCAGGTGGGATTAGTGTTTCAGGGAAATAAGCAAATAAGCATACAAACAAAGCTACATTCAGCAGGCCTGGATCTAGTCTATGCTACAGCAAACAAGGTGTACCAATTTCAGTAAGAAACAGTTCAAATATGCAGGCACTATAAGCCTTTAGCCAGAAATTCCCAGCTCAGGCGGGCAGAGTCCAGCCTTTCCTCCCACAAGAGTGCAGACCATGAACCCTCGTAATGTAAAATAACTGGCCTGAAGCCCAAGTGCTTAAACCAGAACTAATACACATTTAGAATAACAGACACTGAGCCCTCAATCAGCAGTTCCCAACTTAGTAGGATGTATGCTACCTGTCCTGCCACCACAGTATCCCTGACATTTAATGAGACTCATCTCCTGTCATAGTTAGTTGTGTGTTTTGGGGCTGTCAAGCATGGTATGAGGTGTAACCTGGTAGTGCTAGGGTGCTCTTGGGAGTCTTGAACCTGTTGTCTATTACTGCACAGATATCAACATCCTCAAACATCCTCATTGCAGAGTCGAGTGTGGACAGCATGCAACTTGCAGTTTACATGTCCATCATTGAGTATCATTACTTCCATTTTCTTATCCCCTGCGCTACCTATGTGGGTGGCCTTCTGTTTACAGCCTTACCTCCAGAATGCAAAGATGTGCAGACATTACACTATGGTAATTAATAGGGGTGTACCAAACAATACAATGACAATCATACTGTTAATGCATCAGGCATGCTGGGATATACCCACAATGATATCAATACACTGTACAGTTGACAACATGATAATATTACTACACTTCTGTGTAGTCACTCTATGCATCAGCACTATGTTAACCGGTCCTGCATCGATGTTACAGATTGCAGGAGGTGGCACAGTTTCATCATAGGCACAGGGTGTGCACTTGGTATGCCTGAGTCTGCCACTGATGCAACCAATCGACATGTATGTGTGTGTGTGTTAGTGAGGGACAACCGTACAAGATGGGGCAATGTTGATGCAGTGTGTGCATGTATGCGTTAGCCCTAGATGTTAGCATTATGCATGCACACAGTTCCACCTAGTGGCTGCCATATACGGGTGTTTGTGGACAGCCACAGACTGTACCTGCCAGGTCATACAGATCACTGTCTCTGGCCATGGACACGGTACCTGTGCCTGGCAGGGGTGCTATGGACAGTATCAGGTACTAAGCCAGACTGGGTACTGTCATCAGAAGCAGTTGGTTGATGACTGGAGACATGTCCCTGCTGGAACTGTCCAGAGCCACGTGCAAGTGGTTTCCTAGGGCAGTCTGATGACAGCACAGACCCAGCATTGCTGGGGCTGGTACTGGCACTATGGGAGCAGCCGCGGGTTTGTTGTCATCCACGACGACTGCCAGCTGCTGCTGTTGCTGGCATACATCCACGTCGATGCCTCAACCGTCCTGCATTGCTCTGGCTCATGGACATGTAGTTGTGGAACAGATCTAATGTCCCCCCCCCAACGTTTGTCAATGACCTCGGTGAAATTACAGATGGCAGCCGCAACGTCAAGCATAGTGTCATTCATAGCAGTGCAATGTCCTCTCAGCTCCCTCAGACCCTGTCTGGTGTACCGTTCCATACTTGACTGTGCCTGCATTACAGCCCGGAACATAGCTGAGGTTGAAAGACCTCTGTGGGCACATCTGACAGGGGCAGTACAACCATGGATGCTCCCACGAGAACCCCTGGACATCTGCCTGTGTGGTACCATGTCAGGACTCTGGCCATGGCTGCAGTGAGGGGATGCATGTGCCACTGATACCACATTACCCTGGTCAATGCCCACTGTATGCTGTCCATCACCTAGGGATATTGGTGACAATGGATGTATTGGCAGGATGACTGTGTGCATTGATGGGGTTGACAGCTGTGTACTGTCGATTGGATGACCAACAATGGACCCTGGCACACCTCCCTGTGCCATTACACAGGTATCATCATTATCACTATCCACAGCAGTGGATTCAGGTTCCCTGCTGCACACCACCAGAGCAACACCAGAACCTGTGAGAGGAAGACAGGAAACAGTTCACAATGTGTACATAATGTTACCACAGATGCACACGGGCACATGCACACATGGGCACATGCACACATGCACACATGGGCACATGCACACATGGGCACATGAGCACATGCACACATGCACACATGGGCACATGCACACATGCACACATGCACACACAGGCACATGCACACATGCACACATGCACACATGCGCACATGCACACATGGGCACATGCACACATGCACACATGGGCACATGCACACATGGGCACATGCGCACATGCACACATGCACATATGCACACATGGGCACATGCACACATACGCACATGCACACATGCACACATGGGCACATGGGCACATGGGCACATGCACACATGCACACATTCACACTCCTCAGTACATGAGATACAAACACACAGACACAAACACACCTGCAATCAAACACATAGCAATACCATTTGAGGGTATTATTACTATTATTATCTTAGTATTAAAGGATTGTTATTACACACTCACCAGCATGGATTGGCTGCCTTGCTGTTACACCAGAGGGACCTGCAAAAATAAGACATTTATTGTCAGTGGGCACAACTGTGCCATTGATACTGTGAGTATGATACAGTTCAGTAGTACAACAGTTGGCTTTCACAGGTCTACTGCCAATATTGAGAATATCACTCTTGCACAATAATTACCAGGATAACAGCTACAAACACAGTACACACCTCACACATGCATAAACTACCAGTGTAGAAAACAGTCAACTATAGATATGGCATGTTACCTGCATGCTCCAAGTCCTCATGCTGGGTGGCTCCAGCCTCCATCATTACACATGTGTGCGGATTTTGTTGTTGTTGGGCTGGAGCCACAACACTTAGGAGGAGCCCCTCCAGTCTGGTGAGGGGGGGTGTATAGCTGCCCCACCACCTGTGGCAAGCTGTTGCCTGTGGATATCAGACGGACCCTGATGGACATTTCTAATTAAATCACTGCAGTGATGGCGGACCTGCTCATATGTCCAGTTATGCATGCCTATGTCATTTACCCAACGGACAAGGTCTTGCCACAGTGCAGCCCCCTCCTGCTGGTTTTGGCTGGTGCGGGAAAAGAGTGTGGCAAAATCCTGCACCAGGCTCTGGTGTATCTCCTCTTCCTCTGCAGCAGAGTATGTGGGGTTGCGCTGGTGCACCATTGCCCTGGAAGGAAAAGAAAAATGTGTGAGCAAGTGATATGGCACACATAATACTCTACTGTAGTGATATCACTAATCTGCCATATATAGCATCTGTCTGTCTATTGGGGGATACACATGTAAATGACCACATATCAGTGCTCAGCCAACAACTGTGTAACAGTGCCTGGCACACTCCACACAACAAACAAGTATACTCCAGCAGTCGGCACACTGTTTGAGGTCCAATGCACAGCCTCACACTGGGGATTTGTATCAAGGTAATGTATGGGGAACATTGTCAACCCATGCAATGCATGCAATGCACAGTACAAATTTCACTGGTAATGCACCTTAGTCTTTGTTGCCATAACCATACCTACACCACAGTCACATACAGGGAACCACAGCACAACATATGGCAATGTAGTATGTTTGTATCCCAATACCTGACACATCTTTCTCTGGCCTCACACCAAGGACACACACTACCATGACAGAAACAAAGTCATGCTGAGCAATCACACCATTACAGACCTTGCACACAGTCAGTGGCACACTCATTCCACCTCACATAGTTGGTATTGCAATGAGTACATGTGTGTGTGCATTGTGTCATAGGCAGGTAGTATGCTATTGACCCTGGGCCTACAGCAGCATACTGTTATGCTACCCTGCCCCTTGGGACACATGTAATGTGATTGTACTTGCACCTGTCAAACAGTTACATAGGGTGAATCATATGGCATACTACCTATCTGCATAACATTCAACAGGGGTATGTCTGACATCTACTAATGGGGAGCCTTGCTTCTTAATGCTCGGTGGTTTACTCCAGGGTATGACTTATTTGTGGGTAGGAACCTGTACCTCCACCATGTGCTCTTTACTGCAGTGCCAAGGATGACAGACATAGGTCATTTAGGCTGGGGATATTGTGAGGTGTTACCATGGTTGTTGGACAGCTGTTATGGGTGTGACTTAACTATGTATATCCAGCAGTGGTAACCTCTGTGTATGTAGTTTGAGAGGCACTCTATCTGTGGTTTTGTCAGTCACTCTGCATAGGTAATGTGTTTGAGGGCATTATCACTGTTTGTTAGGTATGACTGTGTCCTTCTCCTTTCTGTAGTTGTCATGGGAGGTACATAGCGTGTAGGACATTGTGAGGTGTCGAGGGGTACAGTGACCTACATTTCACTAGCTGACACACCATTTCTGCTGACACGTACCATGTACAGGTATTACAAGACTGGTGTGCCACTGTGAATATCAAAGGGAAGGCTGTTGTACACTTGTTTCCCATGTTCCCTCCTGACACATCCAGTAGTAGGCAGGCAACCGCATATGTGGTGGTTAGTGGTGTAAGTGTTTTGGAATGGGGTATGGTACTCCAGTATCCACACTGGTGTTCAGTCCATGCCTTTCTCACCAGGCACCTGTTGCAATACATCTGCGACATGTGCCTCTCTCAGTATATATATATATATATATATATATATATATATATATATATATGTATATATATATATATATATATATATATATATATATATATATATATATATATATATATATATATATATATATATATATATATATATATAGAGAGAGAGAGTGAGAGAGAGAGAGAGATATTCATATACATACATATCTGTAGACATTCATATCTATCTGTATATGTGTATGTATCTATATATATCTATATATGTATGTGTCTATTACATATATATGTATATACATATTCTATCTATCTATCTATATATGTTCATAGGTTCATAGGTAGGTACTAGGCTATTGGCCCTACGGCCCATACAAGCCTAGCCAAAAAATGTACCCTGGCTTTCGCCACCCAAGAAAAGTATTTTCCTATGCCCCTGTCGAGCAGAGCCACAGAAGTGATCCCCGGGGTGAATTTCCCATTTCCCATCCAATCATCAAGATTTTTCTTGAAGAGTGCTAATGAGGAGCTCTGTTTGACATAGATAGGTAGTCTGTTCCAGAGTATGGGAAGTCTCTGGGACAGGAATCTATCCCTCCAGCATGTTCTGTTTATTGTGGTGACAAGGTTAAGGTCCCTAGAGCATGTAGCTCAGAGGGATTGGGATTTCTTTAAGTGGAGCATGTCCAACAGCTCTGGGTTGACATAGCTTTGTATGTTAGGCAGAGATCGCCCCTGAGTAGGCGATATGCGATGGAGTAAAGCTGTAGTTTTTTGAGACGGTCTGCATAAGGCATCTGTTTGAGGTCAGTAATCCTCTTTCTGAGGTATTTCTGTGGTCTTTCCAGTTGTTGTAGATGTCTTGTGAGGTACATACCAAAAGGGGCGTTGTACTCTATAATGGGTCTAATGAGTGATGATTAGAGGGGAACAATGACCTCTTTTTTTCTGGATGAGAATCCTTTTGTGATGAGATGAGCCACGTAGAAGGATTTCCTGACCACTGTGGCGATATGATTATCAAAGGAGAGACTACTGTCCACCTGTGTCCCAAGGTCTCTTATCACATTTTCAGCATTAAGTAGACTACCAGCTATGTGGTAGTTCATGGGTACAGAGTTTTTACCAAAGGGGATGACAATACACATTTTGGCATTGAGCTTCAGGCCATGGCTTTGACACCAGATATCTGTCTCAGTGAGGCTCTTTTGTAGTTTGTCCACATTGTTAGGAGATGTGATTATGGCTCCTAGTTTGCAGTCATCTGCAAACTTTGTTAGCCAAAGACCTTCTGTGTTGGCCTGCACTTCAGAGAAGTAGATACTAAACAGGAGAGGACCCAGGACTGAACCCTGTGGCACTCCACTTGTCACTGGTCTGATGTCGGATTTGGAATCTGCTACTTTCACAGTGTGGGTTCTGTCCGTGAGCCAGTTGGCAACCCAGCTTATGACATAGGGATTTATACCTAGTTTAGTGAGCTTATCTATAATTCCAGAGTGGGGGATGGTGTTGAAAGCCTTGGCGAGATCTAGATAAGCTGTGTGAACCATTTTACCATCATCTATGGCTTTGGTGACTGCTTCAAAGAAGTCAGTCAGGTTTAGGAGACATGATCTGCCTTTTACAAATCCAAACTGAGTAGGGTCCAGAGTTTGGAGATTACCAATGTCTTTGTTTATGAGTTCCATGATGATACGTTCCATGGCCTTGCAGACCAGGCTCGTCAGGCTAATGGGGCGGTAGTTCCCGAGGTCCGTCATGGCTCCCCCTTTGTGGAGTGGGATAACTGTTGCGGTGCGCCATTCAGTGGGTACAAAGCCTGAGGTGAGGCTATGATTGAACATGGTACTTAGATAGGGTGCCAGTTCATTCTGTAGTTCATGTAGAACGCAGCCTGGGATATTGTCAGGTCCCATGGATGCTGTGTTCTTGGCTTTGGAGAGTGTTTTTTACCTGTGCAGCCATGATTATAGGAACTTTGCATTCTTCCAGTATAGAGATGGGCCCTCTAGGGGGTTAGAGGGGGGGTAAAGTTAGCACTGAACCTGTCTGCTAGGATGTTGGCAATATCAGTTGGTTCTGTATATTTAGTGCCATTGTTCTGTAACTCAGAGCAGATCTGAGTGTTCCCATTTAGATTCTTGACATAGCTATAGAATGCTTTGTGGTTGTCTTTAGAGTCAGTGGCAATTTTATTTTCACTAGCTTTGGAGGATTTTATGAGGTTGACCAGGGAGTTCCTCCAGTCATGGGATTTTACTTTTTTTTGCAACAGTGTCTTTCTTCTGTTGTAGAGTTTGTTTATGGCAGAGGACCACCAGACTTGCTTCCTTTTTATGGAGGATAAGATCTTGGTTCTATTAGGGATAGCATGATCCATGCACTCGTGTAAGTGCTTATAAAGTGCATTTGTGTAGGATTCGGCAGTCATACCTCTATTGTCCATCTGCATGGGTGTCATGAAGTTTGCCACTTCTGTCTTAAGAAGTGTGAAGTTGGCTTTTGAGAAGTTTTTTTTACGATGGTTTCCCTAATTGGGGCTGTGGGTGGGATGTGGATGTCTAGGCTGATTAGCTTGTGGTCGGATCTGACCAACGAGGAATTGACCTCTGGTGTGGAACACCGGTTTCCCATGTTGGTGATGACCAGGTCTAGGATATTGCTGCCCCTGGTGGGCATGTGAATCAGTTGATCCAAGGCGTTGGTATTTATGAATTCTAGAAAATGTTGAGCAAAAGAGTTGGTACATGAGTAGTTTTCCCAGTTAATGGTGGGGTAGTTGAAATCGCCCATTATTAGGGTGTTGGGTTGTACCCTAATACTTTCCAGTGTATCAAGAAATGAGGAGTGTGAATCCTGGGGCATGGTGGGGGGTCTGTAGCAAGCTGCAATTTTGATTGCAGTCTTGCCAAGAGTTAGTTGCACTTGGATAATCTCGGATGCATTATGCTGTGCAACTAGCCTGGAGGTGTGGATATCCTTAATGAATATGGACATGCCTCCACCTTTAGTGCTTCTTTCTGGGTTAGCTGGCCGAAAGGTGTGGTATGAATTGAAGCCTGGTAATGCAGGGGTGCTCTCTGGAGCTTTCAACCAGGTCTCTGTCACTGCACAGATGTCACAGATGTCACCGGTTACGGTGGTGAATTTGTCATTTGAACCTTGCCTAAAAAAGGCACTATAGGGGTGGCAAGAGTCTTAGCCAGTATCCAGAATCCTAAGGGCGACAGGTGCAGGCCATCTCTGGCAAAGCATCGTGGACTGTCGATCATGTCGTCCCAGGCAGACAAATACTGGATCCCCTTAGAATGACACCAGAAGCTTAGCCAATTGTTGAAGTCAATCATTTTGTCCTTATACTATGGTATCATTCTGGGTCTATCTATTTCTACATCCCTCTCTATCTATGTATACATATATGCATCTTATATATAGATACATATATAAATATACATACATATACATATAATATATATATATATATATATATATATATATATATATGTACCTTTTTATTTACACATACGAATACACACACTAACATACTGCTAAACATCCATTACTGTACAACCTACATTGTACGTTGCACTACAACCTACATTGATATGTGCACGTAGCATCCTTCACATACATATGTATGTCCGGCCTTCACTAACAGTTGCAGTATGTCCCCTGCCCTATGCACATCTTCATATATATAGATACAGACTGCTAACACATATGGAGGGTTCACAGTATGTAGACTATTACATTATTAGTTTACATTACCTTTGTTTGTCACTGCTGTTTGTGATGGCTTGCTGCTGGTTAGCTTGCTGTTTTGTATTGTTTTATTTTCGGTGGCTGTCTCTGTGTCTCTTTTTTGGTTTTTCTGTTTTTTTTTTTTTTTGTTTTGTTTTTCTCTCTCTCTCTCTGTCTCTCCCTCTGGATGTTGCAATGAAAGTATTGCATGTGTGGACTGGGAGTACAGGCTGCTTTTGTAGGTATATGCACATGTGCATGTGATGGCCTCTGCACCAATTGTTAGCCAGCATTTAATAATTGCATGCAACCTGCTGTGTGGTAATTGCAGTTCTCACTGTGATTTCAGGACAGAGCTATACAATGTTAGGTTAGGTAGGTGTAGCCCTTTTAGATTTTCAAGGTGGGGATCATGCTGGTATGCTGTGGACACTGTTGTGTGAGTGTACAGGTTGGTATGTCTCTCATATTTCAGGCTGTGTTGTAGGCACTGAAATGCATGTTGTACTGATACCTGACTATTGCTTCCTCCAGTTTATTCTTCTCAGTATGTATGTTAACTGTCACCTAATAATACTAATACTGTTTAAATGGGAGTATGTGCTTTGCTGTTGGACTTGTGGAGTAACTGGTATACAGCAGTGGCTCTTGCAATTTGTTGCTATGGCTTCACTATTTGGCCTTTATATTCACTCCTTGAATGCCTGCTAGGTGTCTTTACTGGAATGTGTTGCTATGGCTTTCTTATTTTCCATTTACATTCACTCCTTGTAATGCTTGCTATATTTCTTTCAGCAGCAATTACTTATATGTTTGTTGTGGTTTGGTGGTACCGCATGCAGTCTGGTCTGGCCAAGGTGTGGGGCTTGACACCTACAAGGGTATTTTATTTTGCTGCTGAGCAGTAGTGGGGCCTTGTACTTTGTACTAATAGTTATGGATAGCAGGCACATGCAGTGCTTGTAAACTGCTATACTATCCTTATTTTATTAGTTGGATACCTCCTTTGATATTTGTGGGTTGTACACCTACATGTGGGTGTGCTTGTGGAAGCTATTCTACAGCTATTCACAGAGTGTGTGACAGCAGACAGAATGATATGCCTGTGAGTTTGTGACACTTGCAGGCCTCAGATACTCTCAGGTGTATCTTTTATCAGCCTCAGGGAATGGTACATATCAGTGGGATACACCCGTGATATATTTCAGATATTCTGCAGTTGTGACTGTGAGGTATTTTGAGCATATGTATTACTACACCATTTCTGACATGCAAGTAGTGCATACTTTCAGTAATTGACAGTTACCATTATGTGGGATAAAACACCTTTCTACCTACTGTTAGTACATTTCCCAGGGAGTCAGTGGGGAACAGTTAACATTTGTTTTCAAATCAGGGACATCCCTGTAAATCAGTCACAGTTGCGAGGTCTGGCCTCTTACCTGTTCAAATATGGCAGTGTTTATCCTGCTCTGATAGTGTGTGTGGTTTGCAAGATGCTACTGTCACATTTTTACCTACTAGATACCGACTAGCATGGCTGTTTCTCTTATCACACTAATGTTATACAAATGCACAAGAATTGCAGTAAAGATACAAGAAAAGCTTTGTGTAATAGCCTTCCTATATTCCCTTTACATTCAGTCCTACTATTTCATGATATATTGCTTTCAGCACAAAGCTGTTGTATATCAGTCATGGCTTAGTGGTAAGTCATGCAGACTAGTGTTTCCAAGGTCCTGGGTTCGAGACTGACAGAGGAATTTTATTTTGCTGCTGGGCAGACTACAGGCCTTGTCAGTCAGAGTGACTAAGGCACTTTTAAGCAGTTGTAAGTGGGTTAGCTGGTTTGCTGAGCTCACGCACTGTCGCTTAGCTTAGAGCACACACGCTTATCTAAGCGCACACAAGCGCACACCTGCTTACAACTGCTTAAAAGTGCTTACTCTCGCGCACACCCTCTCTAATTTCTTTGAAAGAAAAGAAAATGGGGAGATAGGAAAGTGGTGAAAAAGGGAGCACAAAGAGGGTAGGACAAAAGGAAAACAAGCTCGGGATTTGCAGGAAGGATCTAGGAAAGGCCCATAGCTGCCCATTTCTTTATCAGCAACAGCTTTGCATATGTGTGTAATTTGGTGTGAAATTTGAAACCTTCCACCCCTGAGAGAGGGGTGAGGACAACAAAATATGTTGTACAGCCAATTGTAATTACCAGTTCACATGTCCAGCAAACATGTCTGCAAAATGGGCAGCTGTGTATGGGGCGTAATTTTTTTGCGGGAACAGAGTGCCCTTTTTTTATTTTTTTTCAGGTGAGAGTGGAATGTGAGGTACAGGAAGTAGGTATATTTGGGGAGGTAGGTAGGGGAGGTTAACAGACAAGACAAACAAGATGCATACAGGGGCGGAGTATGACACATGTGGGGGGGGAAACACAATTGACGGGGACGGATGTTTGGATATCGCGAGCCCATGAGCCCACAGATGGCAACAGTGGAACTGAGATCCCCACCCATGGGCAGTTGCCACTGTGCCTTCACAGCCCAGGACAGGGCTGTGATGGGGGCTGTGTAGGATGAGCAGCAGGCACACCTGTGAGTTGCACCATCCGAGCCTCAAGCTGGCGTAGGGGTTCAAGCACAGAATGCCTAATCTCTCTACGCACCACAGACCAGACACTTTGGAGGGTGAGTGGACGGTCTCCTCCAGCCACGCTTGCAGAGGGGGGACGAGCCCCATCCCCTGTGCTTCCACCCAAAGGTGGCACAGGGCCACCGGAGGAGGTTCCAGCCTGGACACTAGTGCCAGGTGCACTCGCCAGCTGAGGTGGGAGAGGTGGGTCTGCTGGAACCCGCCTTCCCTGTTGTCCTATGTTTAGAAATATTTTATGACATTTTGGGTTTGTAACAAACAATACCATTCAAAATTGGTTGTAACAGCATGCATCAGTATTCCCATTAACCAAACACCCATGAATTCCAAACATTGAACAGCAAGCATAACACATGCATATTTTGAACAACAGTACACAATCCAACAGCATGCAGGGTTGATTGATGGCAACAGGCCATCAGGTTTGGATATGTGAACAGGGCACATGCAGCAACATATATGCAAATATGTTTGAACCAACAGGACAAATGTCCATAGGAATTAATTGTGAATACACATACCCAGTTTGTTGTGGAATGGCATTATTTGTGAATATAGGGTAGGGTGAAGAAATATTTCATTAACAACTTCAACTACCTATACATATGCTGTACATCTCTAGTAGCTGCAGATATATATACCCTACAGGTCTTAGTACAGTTTCCTATATGTAACCTTAGGAATGTTGGTGATGGGACTGTTACTACTACATTAATATACATTGCATTTTTATTCATACATGTTCATATCTGGCTATGTTCAGGTACAGCATCCTGCTACATTTCATTTATATGGCTCTAGGCAACTGTGGATGTTCATTATTTCATACAACCATACTATCTCCATATTGCAAGGGTACAGCAAAATATCCAAATTGTGGGACAGACACATTCCAGCTTCAGTACTTTATTTCAAACATTTCACTGTTTGGTTGTGGCTGTCTCATTCATTTCATTATGTACTGACTGCAGTATACTTTATTCAGAAGTTATAACAGCTTTCTTGGTCGATTCATACCTCTTTCTCACACTCTCACTTGTTTTATTTTTACAATTCAAGATGGTACTTTATTCTAGGCGTTATTAACATGTCATACTTGATTACAACAATCCTTTCCAACAGACTCACTTGTTTCATATGGCAGATTTTCAAAGGGGATGTATTTGACACATGTCTATTGTCTTTAGCTTGTTTACCACTGATTTTCAGGCTGCAGCAGGTTATCTGATATTACAATTCAGGTGGGAAATCACTATTTCAGACTTGCTTAATTTTTATTTCTGGATTACAGGCTGCATCACTTATCTAATCATTCAGTACTAGCAGAATCTTTCTTCTAGTGTTATTTGAACTTTATTAATATGTAACTACACTGAACTCTTTTACAAGCTGTCTCACTTATATTGTATAACAATTACAGAAATATAATTACTAACCTGCCTGGTGGCGCAACCTCTCCAGCCTATCACCATAGGCTCGCCGATTCGCAGAACGCACACCTGCAGCTGTAATATAAATGAAGTAATATTGGAACATACATCTCCATAATATCAGCTAGGATAATTCCTTACATACATAATTACATGGATACTTACTCAGTAGTGGGGCGTTGGGCATTTGCCAGGCCTCCTGGATCCAACGGTTCAGTTGGTCCTGCTTTCATCTCTTCAGGTCCGCATGGTGGTGACAGACCTGTTCACCAGTCCTTGGTATTCCTGTGGCACTGGTGAGATCATGTGCCAACCGGTTCCACGCCTCTGCCTTATACGCACCCCACAGAACCTGGCCCTGCATGAGCTGAGTCTCATGATTGTGGACTAGGAGCCAGACCATGTATTTGGACTCCTCAACACCCACCTCTGTGCTCGGAAGTGACTACCCTCTCATACACCTGCCATCCTGACTGCAGATAGGTTCCACAATCAGTTATGCTGTGTATTCCTGCCTGTGGGGCTTATATATGCCGTTTTTCCCGCACTTATCTGTGATTGGCCATTTTGGAATTGTATCAGCTTCACAAAACCTGCTTTGTCATGCTTCTATTTCCATTCATTCCTATATATATGCTAATACTGCATTTTTCAGTACAGCTGTCATGGCTTAGTGGTTCAGTACTTTGACTATGATGCACAGTATCCTGGGCTCGAGCCTGGGCATTGCTTTTTTTGTTATTTTACTACTGTCTAGACAGGCTAGGAGGTGTGTCTGTTTAAAGGCGGCTTTGATACAGGTTGCTCAACGTTGCCTGCCGGTAAGCCGGTTGGCGAGCTGCGTAGCTCCGTGCAAACGGGTTACGCTGGTTAACACGTTATTTGGCTATGAGCACGCATATTACGCTGTAAGAAATGTTGCGCAACTACGGGCACACAGTTTCAGCGTGTTAAAGCGCTGCTCAACTCCGGGCACTCATATTACACCTGTTAAACCACTGGTCACCTACGGGCAAACATACTCAGCTTGCTAGAGCACTGCTCAGCTACGGGCACTTATAAAATATTTTATTTTTTTATTGTGTCAGATTTCTTCATAAAAACATGGCCCATTTCATTACATTTTACTTAAATTATAATTATCTATATATGTTAGGGGATTGTTTCGTGTTTATTTCAATAAAAATAAAAAAAATGATGTTGTTGGGGCTCGAACCATGACTACCTCCTCTTTAGCTGACGTCTCTACTGCTACGCTATTGCTACTTGGCTTATTTTGCATATTTAGATCTTATATGCTTTTTCAATGACTGCTAACTGTGGCTGAGCGAAAGGTACACCAGCGCAAACGAGCGCAATTACGGGCAAACATTTTTGAAATTATAAAAAAAATTAAACTGTTCATTTTTACGTTTTACATTTCAGTTGGGTTAATGGTCTGTGGGGGCATGTGTGCTGTTGTGTTTCTTGACATTTCTGCGGACTCGCTCGTGGGAGTTTCCTTTTGGGACTGTAATTCTTCTGGGGGCGTGTCCCTTTGCAGGACTCGTCATGCGGACATGCCCCCTACATTGCTGCACGGACCGTGTTAGCCTAGGGTGTGATTCAGCATGCCCTCATGAATTACATGGCATGCTGACATCACCCCGTTTAACTGCAGCCTCCATGTAAGAATTGCTAACTCTTATATGGAGGCTTCATGAATCCTGCCCATAGTCTTTCCACAAATACTATTATATGTTTTAATGCATACAAACCCCCAAATTATATTTGTTGTTAAATTTTCAAAAATCAATTATCATATCTTAAAAACTGAACTACCTAGACATTTATTGCTATAACATTTTTGTTAACCAGACATAAGCTTTAACATGACAACATTTTCCTCTGTGAATGCATGTTTATTCAGGTATTTACAGAAGTGTGAAAGCATATGCTTAATTGTATAATTACTGATATAAGTAACACTGAACATCTGTAAAGATGTGCAGCTTACAGTGCAAATATCAAGGAAAGTTTTCTTCAAGAACATCTAAGGTTTCAATTGATGTTATACAGCAGTTTCAAAGTCACTTGGTTTCTGAAGTATAAAGTACATATGTAAATAATATTTTGATAATTACTAACGAACAACTAGCAATATCTCAGGTACAGTGTGTAGCTTATTTTTTCATTTTTGATATAAAAAGTTTATGAAAGTTTTTTTATGTACCTTTCAGATCAATAACTTTTTGCTTATTTTCACACCCTTGGTCCATCATTGGCATTTTATGTGTTTTGTGTGGAAAATAGATGTTATTTAGGGGATCCTCCTTTTATTGGTGCTTACTTTTGCTGTTTGGAGCATTTACGTGCTAGAGTGTTTTGGCACATTTAAAAGTCACCTGGTGGCCTGTGGTTTGTCCTCAGTAAGTAGGTTGACTCCTTTGGTGTATTTTTGGTTCTACAGTGTGATCTAAATGGACAGCAACAGTGGAGTTTCCTACTGTACCCTTGAACAACATGTAGTGCTCTCAGTTATAAAAATATGATCATTATTTATTTATTTATTTATTTGACATTTGTTGACTGGGTTAGTCCAACTGGGACAAAGCCCTTTTTCAGTGGAGACCTGGGGAGAAAAGCTCCACAGCAAAACATACAATTAATTTAACATACAATTAATTTAACATAAGATGGACCAAAAAATATATAAACATAAGTAACAGCAAGTTTAAAATATAAAGCAATATGAATATACCTTTCAGCATAGACAATACAGAGGAGACAGACAACAAAACAATAAAGATAGACATCAACTTCTGAAAAGATTATACAGAAAAGTTAGCCTGGCTGTGAGTAGGAAAAGAGTTGGTCTAGTGTGAAAGGAATTAAAAGACTGCAGGATAGAAGGAGAGAGGAAGGAAAGATGAGTAACAGTGTTGTAAAGGAGAGAGGTAAGGAGAAAAGTAGAGTTACACAAAAATAAAAGCCAGATAAGAGAATAGGATACCTTAGGGAGATGAGTCAACCAGGACAAAAACAGCACAAACATACCCCCGGATTTACTAAACTTCCGTGCAGGACTAGCTTAGTCCTGCATGGAAGTGACCATTTAGAAGCAGGACGGCAGCGAGCCATGCATATTAATAAGGTGCACTGCCCAAGCTCCTAGACTTACATGGAGTGTGTAAGAGTGCAGGGGGCATGTCTGAGAGCAGAGCTCTCAGAATAAACATGCTCCGCAATGTAGAACAGCAGAAAGGGGTAAGAAATGAGTGAGACCATTCATGGGTGTCCTCGTATTCCCACCAACAGTCCCCTATGTGTACAACAACAACAGTACATATACAGAAAATGAAGAAACCCTTTTATTTATTTATTTTTTTAAATCTCAGTGAAGCTAACCGTAGGTGTGCGAGTATGCCCATCACTTAGCTACAGTTAATGCAGCTTAAAAGACTGAAGAGGATAACAAGGAAGATATATGCAAATGAAGCAGCACAGCAATAGTGTAGTGAGCAGGCATTCCCAGTTCGCGTCCCACTGCAGCACATTCTATTTTACATGGCAAAGCACGTTATGACCAATATTTTTGTTGCAAAACCCACTAAATAACATATTTTATGAACTGGAGTACTGCAGTAAATGCACATGTAAGGTGTCAGTGTTATAATGAATAAGGCACTAGCAAGCAGGTTTAAGCACAGATAAGCAGTAATAAGCATATTTAAGCACTAGTAAGCGGGTTTTAGTGCGTTTGCACGGCGGTATGCAATGCTTACACTGGCTAAGCAATTCTAAAGCTAACGCTCTGTAAGCAGATGTAACGGCAGGTTAGCAGTGCTTACCATCGCACAAACCCGCTTACAAGTGCTCAAAAGTGCCTTAATCACTCTGTATCCAATGCCGGCCCTTGTTCTGCCCATCAACAAAGTAAACCTCCATGCAGATCTTGAACCCAGGACCCTATACACCATAGTCCCAGTAGTTATCCACCAAGCCATCAAATAAGTACAGAAGAATGAGGTAGTAGTAAACAGGTCCTCACCATAGTATAACCAAACTGAACCTGTGAAAGGCATCAGTATGCATACATATAAGGTGTAATGAATAATAACACAATGCCAAAAAGGCATTGTAATGAATGTGTAATGTAAGCAATGCTATGCATTGCACGGGGGCAGCTTAGGAGGTGTGAGCAATGTGTAGACCAGCTAACTCTTTCTGCCCAGTGGTATACCGCTTTAAACAGCACCAACCTTAGGTAAGCAGGTTTGCCCATAGCTTAGCCTTTTCAAAATCGGCCAATCCTGGAAAAGTGTGGTCAATACATGGCCAGAGTCTGTGCAGAAAGAGTTGGGTAGCATAGTGCAAAACATCAACCTGGAATCTGGGCATTTGTGTACAGTCAGTCAGTGTTAACAAACATTCCCTCCACATGTATACCAGGTAAGAGGTGTATACTGCAGGTAAAACCGGTTCATGTGTAATGATGACAACAGCCATATCACTGACCAAAATAAGGCTATAGGGTACTGTAGTAAGACTTGTAAGGTACAGATAACACTTACTAGGAAAGTAATCTGGACTACAGGAATATACTAGTTGCTAATTGACATCCCCCCACCACCATATCTCCAACAATAATCAACATACCCACCTCAACCAGTATGTAATGACACCTATGTTCTGATAATGTCCAATTGTTTGATAAATATTTTAATGGTTCCCATGCATGTGCCATATTGAATTATTCCAATAATGTTGGCTTGGTGCCATCTTCGTACCTGCATGCTGTTCTTATTACCACTGTGGTCGCATATATGCATATGGTTTGTTTGCTATGCAACTGTTCTGTATCTGGTGTCTGGGTTAATGGGAATATCTATGCATGCTGTTATACCTAACCCCGGAATGTGTTGACTACTACTAACCCATATATGATGATGAAATCTAAACACTATAGCACACTTGGGAAGGCCGGTCCCAACGAACCCACCTATCCCACCTCAGCTGGCCGAGGCACAAGGCACCAGCATGTCTGGGGCCCACCCCTGCACCTCCCTGTCCATTGGTCCTGCACTACCTTCAAGTGAAACCAACTCAGGGGATGGGGCACACCCCCTGGGAGTGGACAAGCACCTGTCATGGTGTGTAGAGCATTCAACGAGCAGGTTGGTGATCTTCTACCCCAGCCGCGTGTCACGATTAGAGAGTCAGCCTGGCTCTGCGGCTCAGCCCCCAGCACAGCCACCTTCGGGCTGTAAAGGTGCAGTGGTGACTGCCCATGGGAGGAGACCTCAGTCCCACTCTTACCACTAGGGGGCTTGTGGGCTTCTGATATCCCTACACCCCTCCCCATTTAGGTGCTTACCCCCCATATGTGTCATATACCGCCCCTGTATGCATCTTGTGGGTTTTGTCTGTTAACCTACCCAACCTACCTCCTGAAATATACCTACTACCCCTCCCCAACATCCCACTCTCATCTGAAAAAAAGAAGAAAAGGGCAATATGTTCCCACAAAAAAATCTTGCCCCATACATAGCTGTCCATTTCGCACACCTGTCCACTGGACACATGTAATCTGGTCTAAATGGCATCACAACTAATTATTGTTGTCCTCACCCCTCTCCCAGGGGTTTGAGGGTTGAAATCTACCTCCAAATTCAGTGTATATGCACAGCTATTGCTGTAGAAGAAATGGGCAGCTAGGGACCTTCCCTACATCCTTCCTGCACACCCCTAGCTATTTTCCCTACTGTCTTTCCCTCTTTGTGCCCCTTTTTCACCACTTTCCTATCAAACCTTTTTTCTTTTCTTTAAAAGAAATTAGCACGGGGTAAGTGGAAGTAAGCACTTTTAAGTAGCAGTAAGTGGGTCTAAGCCTGTTTGGATGGGTTAAGCACTGCCTACACAGATTAAGCAGCTTAGAAGCTTACTGAGTATAAGAAACTGTAACCGGAAGCTAGCAGTGCTTACCTCCACACAAACACATGCAAACCCGCTTACAATTTATTTATTTATTCTATTTTACATTTGTTGATCAGTAAAGTCCGACTTGATACAGGTCCATTTTCAACGGAAGCCCGGGGAGAAAAGCTCAAAATGTACAAAAACAGGTGTAAATACAGTGAAAATTATTACAGTAAGTTATTACAAAAATGAGATTTGTTTAACGATATGTACACACAGGTACATGTTTTTCTCACATACACACAGCAAAAGGTGGAAGCAAGTAGCTGAGAAAGAAATAGTTAAAGATTTCATCTGAAAAAGGAAAACATGTATATTAAAGGTGATTATCATACATGGTGTAGTGTTAACTTTACATCTTTCCAGTAGGTGGGTGATACACAGAATTTTAAACAGTTAGAGAGTTTTATTCCTGTAATGAGGTTCTCATTTATGAATTATGTTTGAGTGGGGGTTAGTCAAGGTTTAAACAGGGACAAAGCCACTGCATTTTTATGTATTTCCTAAGGGTTTTTTTAATTGGGATAAGGAGGGGTCAGTGGTGAGTTCAGCAGGAAGTAGGCTCCAGTTTTTACTAGCAGAGTTGGAGAATAGTGATTCACCAGCTGAATTGTTGGTTTTAACAGTTTGCACTAGCAATTTTTTGGAAGAGTGAAGGGATTTTAGGTTACTGTAGGGGGTAATAATATTTTTCAGTATGAGTGTACTGTCTGGTTGGCAGAGGATTTTGTGAACAACTATTAGTTGGTTATATTGCAGTTGATAGGGTAATTCAAGCCAGTCTAACAATTGAAGGTTAAGGCAATGATGGGTTCTATAAGCTGATCCTGTGGCGAATCTGGCAATGTTATTGTAGCACCTAGTTAATTTATTGAGGTTTGATTTGCTTAGGTTTACAAAGATGGGTGAGGCATAAAGAAGTGTCGATAGCAGATGTGTACGGGCAATAACAGTTCTAGCAGATGGGGTTAGGAATGGTTTAATCCTGTATAAAGAGACTAATTTTTATTAACTGTTTTAATAGTTTTGTCTATGTGAGCATCAAACTTGAGGTTGTTGTTGATGATAACTCCCAGTAGTTTAGTACTAGGTTCTGGGGAAATTATGGTACCATTGTTAGATATTATGGTGAGAGATGGTGAGGGGACCTTGCAAGTGGGGGAGAAGAGTAATAGTTTGGTTTTATTTGGGTTTAATAGTAGTTGGCGACCAGTGAGACAGTTCTCTACTTTGTTGAAAGTGATTTGGGACAAGGATTGTAAATCTGTGGGGGAGGTGGCAGAGCAGATTAGGGTTGAGTCATCTGCATACTGAATACAAGTTGCATCAGGGATGACTTTGTACAGGTCATTAATAAATATAGAGAATAGTAGGGGACCTATTATAGATCCCTGTGGGACTCCAAGGGTGACTGTTAAAAGGGACGATAGGTTATTCTTCCATAGTACAGCTTGTTGTCTGTCACTTAGGTAAGAATGAAACCAGGTATTTGCTAGGTTATCTATGGAGAGTGATTTTAATATGTTTAAGAGTAGCTGGTGATTTACCATATCAAATGCCTTGGATAGTTCAAGGAAGAGGGCTGAGGAGAGCTTGTTTTCATTACGGTTTTGATTTATTGTATGGGAGAAGGAGTGAAGGGCTAAGGTTGTACTATGATAAGGTATAAATCTGTGCTGGGAGGGGGATAGGAGAGTGTTTTGATTCAGATAGGCAAGAAATTGCTTGTAGATACATTTTTCCATTATCTTAGCCAAGGGAGACAGAATGGCTATAGGCCTATAATTTGAAAGTTCAGTGGACTCTCTTCCTTTATGAAGAGGAACAATGTAGGCGATTTTCCAGATGTGGGGGATATAGGCTTTGTGGATAGTTCTATTGATTAAAATTGATATGGGGTATGCTATTTCATTAGCACCTTTTTGGAGATATTCTGCAGGTAGTAGGTCTGGTGAAAGGGTGGTGGGTTTCAGCTTTTTAAGTAGGGACTTAATAAAAGATGTTGGTACTGGATCAAGCTTAAAGGGGATCTTATTATCAGGTGTGGGGTTGGTGGTAATTGGGGTATACAGAGATAGCTTCCTGGCTAGGGATTGCACAGTTTCTGTAAAGAAAGTGTTAAAGGTGTTAGCAATAATTTTAGAAGGTTGTTGGAGGGTAGTTAAGGGGGTATGGGTAGTTGATTGGCCTGAGTGGTGAAGTTTGTTTATGCCTATATATAGAATTTTTGTGGTTGATTTTGGTGTTTTTGTTGCAGATTACAGTAGTAATTATTTTTGTCTAGCATAATAGACTTCTTTGCATCATTCTCAACTGTTTATATATAAGGTGGTCTTTTGGGGACTTAGTGATTCTCCAGGGGGGTCCACGCTTTGTTTCTGGTAATAATTTTTTGTCTTGTATCATTGGACAGCCATGGTGCTACTTTATTCTTGGCTCTGATAGTGCGTGGGGGAGCATGGTTATCCAGGATAGTAAGAAATGTAGGGTTAAAGTATGAGACCGCTTCATCTAGTGGAAGTAGCCATAGGTTGGACCAGTCACATATGTTAAGTTCATTCTGAAATTTAGTTTGAATAAAATTCTTGCAACTTCTAATGGTTTTAAAGGAAGATGGTTGAGGGATGTCATTTCTTTTCCTGATTATATAGGTCAGGTAGTGATCACTAAAGTCGTCAGGTAGGGTGCCTGTTTTATATATCTGGAGTAGGTTGTTTATTAATATCTAGTCTAGGATAGTTTATTTTTTGTTGGGCTTATTGATTCTGGTTGGGGAAGATATCATCTGAGAGAAGCCATGAAAATTTATTTGGGTGGAGGGGAAGTCTGAAGAGCAAGTATTCCAGTCGATATTAACATCCCTGAGAATAATAGTTTCCTGGGGGCAGTTAGTGGAGAGCCATTGGAGGATACCTTCCAAGGTATTTGTGTTGTCACCTGGGGAATATAGATACATGCAATGTTTATAGATTTGCGTTTGTTGAGTTGGACCTTTGTGATGAGTATTTCTGCATTGTTAGTAAACAAGGCATTTGGAGTACTAGTTTTGGATACTTCCAGAATGGATTTATACAAGATGGCTACCCCCCTTTTTTCTTAGAGATGCAATCAAGTCTTAATATGTTGTACAACTGCTTTAAAGTGCCATAATCACTCTGTATCCAAGTTTATTTTGACCAGCAACAAAATAAATAGCCTCTGCAAGGCTCGAACACAGGACCCTGCACACATGGACAATGTGATTTACCACTAAGCCATGCCAGACATCCATAAATTAGATGTTTTAAGAAACATATCATCCAGCCCAGTCATGCAACAGTACAGAGAATGTATACCAACATCTAGATGTATGTGTGTGTGTAAATATATGAATATCTAAACAGTTAAAACATATATATATATATATATATATATATATGTGTGTATATATATATATATACTCCAATAGGAAATGTAAAATGTGGAAACGATCAACATCCCTAGGATACATATACACAGACACATATATGCAGATACAGATATACATACACACACACATATATATATATATATATATATATATATACACATACTCAGAAATATGTAAAGTAAGATATTCATGTAGTAGGCACACACAATATGGAACAGCCACTATGCCTACAGTTGACACCCTAACAACTGGACATTGGATGAGCCACCCATACAAATGACATATGTTGCCTGCAACATATACCCACAGAGATGTCATAGGATAAAACACCATACACAGGTTTGCAGAAATGGAATACCTTTATTTGTGTACTATCACAGATGGATATGCCATGTCATATAGCTGTTCAGACATTGATATCCATATAAATAGAGTAATGCAACTGTGAAACAGTTATACTAATACAGTAGTCTGGAAAGTTCCACAACTGTTGGTGTCCAGGCCAAGCCCTTCATATCATACAATAGTAATGACAGACTGGGCCACAGGATACCACCCAAACAGCAGTAAGTGATGCAGGTGTGTAATCCAGCAGCCCCTATCTACACTCTGTACACAATCACTAGGTGGTACAGACTTCAGTTGGCCAAATGAGATGTAACTGATACATAACAAGGCATAACTGACACTATCACAGGCACACTGGCAAACAAAACAGTCTGTATGGCTGGAGGCAGTAGGTCTGCAGTAACCCACTTTATGTAAGTAATGTCAAGATAGGTGAAATGTATGGTACTGTACATCCAGATACCTTATGGCAGCCTACCCCTGATACCCCCACATTTTGTAACAGCCTAGGTAATGTATGGTGCATCCTCCCCCAGACTCAATAATACAGGGCCATATACCACTGTTACATACACTGGCCTCTGGAGTGCATATGGGCACACATGTATTGTGTAGGTGATGCCCATACATACATGGCACCATCCCCACCGTATGTGTGGGGGATACAACAGCAGTGGACTGCTGGCAGGAATGGTAGCATGGTATGCGTATATGTGCATATGTATCACTATCTGTATATGTGTAGACATATAATGCTCTGTATATGTATATATCTGGGTATGTATATGCGTATCTATGTACATATACACACCCGTCTATATATGCCGATATGTACATGTGCAATTATCTATATAGATATCTGGATAATCATATGTACATATATATTCACCATATGTGCTGAACATGGGGTGTAGCCCTACCTCAGCCCCTGTAGTCCCAACTCCGTAGTGCAAGGGGATGTCAGTATGTATAGCAGGTAAATTAGTAGACTATTGCTACTGTAATAGGGATTTTCTTCACAGACATGGTATGGTTGGGAGGTCACATCTGCTTTTCACATGTGCACCATTGGCTACTGACAGACACCCTAAGGACATCATAGTACAGTACCGCTGCAAGCACGTAATGCTCCTGTGGACTACAGCAGAGATATTGGCCAATAGATGTGGACATTCTGACACACTCTGTACAGTCTAGAGGTATACACAGAACCCCTTAGTGCAGAACATGTGGACCAAGCCTGACAATATGGATGTTAACAGACATGTAGATGGGAATAACACATAACGACTGGCATACATCCGCCCCCATAGGTTATGCATTCACACACCCCTGTCTGTCCTGACATATAATAACTGCTGGTACAGAGGTGCCATGGCCACATACTACCCACTAGATATTGACATGCATCTGTACAGCATCCCACCGCTCCGCCTGACATACATGACTGTTTAGGGAGGCCTGGCAGCAGTACATCTGGCAAGTATCTGCACATGACATCTCACTGGGTAAGTACACTAAGTTGCTAGGCATGTAACAAAGCACTGTGCAGGCTACAGGCAGACTGGCTCAACACTAGCCTACATTTCCTATGGGGGAATGCACATGTACCTGCATATATAGCAGGCTCTACAGGCATGTCACAGCACAGGGTAAGATACACCTGTGTGGAAGTGCATAACCACAACCAATGTAAACACAGCCACAGCTACATATGGTAAGCTAGCATAATATTACAGTATATGGACTATCTGTTCTACACCATCCTCATATGTGCCACTCAGACACTAGCCCTACATATACTGGGCCACTACACAGTGTGGCCTGATGCCTGTCTGTGGTATGGGACATGTGTGTGTATGGCCCTACTAACATGTAAGCCAATACAGTAACATACAGTGGAGCAGCATGTAACATCAGATAGGACGGGACCTAGAATGATGACATCTACCACAATCTGTACACAGGCCAAGGTACATATTGACAATAATCGCACTGTCAACATTCACCATAAGTACACAAACCTCAGTACTGTACAAACAGCCACAGAATGTCCAGGTTATGCCATCAAATATAACCCCTACTGTACATAACATGTGTAGCAGTCTGATATCTCACTGGCTTGTTACCAGATGATGGCACTAATTATGGTGTAGAGCACATATGCACCTCTTAATGCATGACATATGTACAAAGGTTGACAGAGTTGTGGCTCAAAGCACATACACAGGGCCAATATTGACATGTTGATGTGATAACATCTTTCATTTACTGTTGTAACAGGGTTTGTCGCAACATATGTCCTCTGAGGGATATGAAGTCAGTAACAGTCCCAGCTTTCAACATCTACAGACTGCAATCCTCATACTACCTTCTGCAGTTCACAGATACATGCTCTGTGGGTAACACATGAAACCAAAGGCACCACACACTGCCCAGTCTGCAAATGACCCTAGAGATGGGAGTCCTCATAAAATAGTACTGACATGACAGGTATTAATACACGTAGGACAGCCATATCCACACACACCCTGTTTAACCAACATTACTCCAAATGCAGTATAGCAGCACTTGCAGTCTATAGTCAGGTCAGGCACATCCTCCTCCTGTGTGTTGGCCTTTTTCCACAGTGTATGTTGTCAGAGGTAAATCCCCAATCCATCGAAGATGCTGTTTGCAAAACAAATGCTCTAGTTCCTGCTTACAGTGAATGGAAAGGCCCAACACCAACATGATGTTCCTAGATATTGGAATGTGTTTCCATGCAGTTGGCTATGGGAATGTTACCACAGCTGTTCCACATGCAATCAGCTAGAAGAGGGCTGCAATTTGTGCAGAGGCCATCAGCTGATCATGAGCATCACTTAAAATGCACATGCTGCTGCCTAAGAAAAGCAGGTGTAGGTCTCCACATCCACCAGTAAGGGAGTAAGAGAGGCAGACAGCAACATTGACAAGTCAGGGAGGAGTGGGAGAGTAAAACCTAAGCACGTTTGTGTCACACACCCACCAGAACAGGGTATCAAGCCACTGACAACTATGTAGTGCTATGACAGTCCTATGCAGTTACTGGATGCGCCACATAGGTTACCTGTTGTGGAGTCCTCAGAACATATATGTGATGGTGAGTGACATCTGCAACAGGGATATGGTAGCTATACGGTAGGTGAAGTACACATGCCTGTCCACATGAACAAGTGCCAGCATCAACACAGCCGCACCCTCACAGGGACACACACACACTTTGACATACTTGGCAGGGCCAGGGATACAGCTCATCACTAGTGAGATTGCCACAACACATTACTGTGCAGGTATCACATGCACCACATGAGTCATATGGAGGTTTTATGGGCAAAAGGTATGGGGAGGTGTCTGACATCAGACAGCATGCTTCACTATGCCACTAGGGGTTGTAATGAGTGTGGATGTGATAATACACATTATGCAACATACGCACAAACACACAGGGTGCCAATACTGACATGAATGGGTGCATTTCTGCACGAGTATGTGGTGGTGGACTGTGCCAGGCGGCTATACAAGGCTAGGTGATGGGTATACCTTGGCAGCAGGCCACATGACAATG
Organism: Protopterus annectens; assembly: GCF_019279795.1. NCBI lineage: Eukaryota > Metazoa > Chordata > Ceratodontiformes > Protopteridae > Protopterus > Protopterus annectens. The sequence goes on along the minus strand of NC_056741.1, from coordinate 1,171,571,038 downwards.
GTCTGCATTGTGGCTCAGGCTGTGGTTTCTGCATTTGTCCACACAGGTGGGTATTGTATCCACCATCCAGTCACCTGGGTAACTATTGCATGTGGCCAATGCTGTGCATCGCTTGTCATGTATGTGTTCCTTAGTCCATGACATGGACAGTGTCTGGGATGTGCACACCTCCCACATGCATGTACAGTGACATATGGAACTGTATCTGGAGTGTCGGGCCCATGTTGTGCACACAGATTATCATCAGATGTGCCATTCTTGCCCACCTGTGGCAGGAACTGGTAATGGACAACAGGTTAACCCTGCACCTACACTGATAGCATGCCCTGTTGTCAGTGGCATTTGTCCATACAGGGCATGTTTTCAGGCATGGTATGTCCTTTGTGGGTCACGTGATGGCACCACAAGTGTTGAAGGTGTCCAGTGTGGAACATGGGGAAGGTGCACTGTCTGCATGTATGTGCCTGTTGGACAGATCTACAGGGTGCCATACCCTCTGTAGGCCACTGCAGTCACTCAATAGTTACTATCAGTCACCAATATGCAGTGTACTACACAAATATTGGCTGTTGCCTTGGCGCGCGCGTGTGTGTGTGCGTGTGTGTGTGTGTGTGTGTGTGTGTGTGTGTGTGTGTGTGTGTGTGTGTGTGTGTGATACATGGGTTGACAGTGTGCCCTGGGTAATACTGGGGTTGCTAACTGTGATTGCCTGGCCTTGATGTCATATGTATGGGTATGGATTTGCACCCCAGCCTCTTGACTATTTCATACCTGTTATCCCTGTAGAGTGGACATTGTGATATATAATAGGGCTACCATATAAGAAATTTGCAAAACTCACCCCACATTGGGTGCAGGTATCACACACTCACACCCACCTCCACACAGGATACCAGTTACACACACACAAACCTGTCATGTCTGATAGTAGAACCCCTACCTAACTAGTTTATTACACTACAACACTATGCAGTTATAGTATGCACCACAGAGATTACTGGAGTACTCCTTCCCCAAAGGTGTATCTCACATTGGATGACATCAATAAGATTGCCAAAGTAGGCCATTTGAAATGTACTGAGTGTGATTAGCCTAAAATGCATTGCTCCCTACACAGACATTGAAACACACACAAAACATCCACAACCGACATGTATGGGTATAGAACCCCTAACAGAGGTCTACATCACATTACAGCAGTACACAGTTATGGCATGCACTATGGAGATTACTGAGCTACACCCTTCCCAGAGGTGTATTTCTAGGTGGATGACATCAGCAGCCTTGCCAAAGTAGAGCATATGAATTGTATGGAGTGTGACTACCCTAAAAAGCATTGCTGTTTACACAGACAGTGTCAGACCTACAAACACAGATGCACACACACACACTTGCCAAGTCTGGGATTAGAACACCTACCTGATTTATCATTGTACAGCAATACACATTTATAGGATGGGCTACGGAGATTACTGGGCTAAAACCTCCCCAGAGGTGTATTTATAGGTGGATGACATCAGCAGCCTTACCAAAGTAGTGCATTTAAATTGTAGGGGGTGTGACTACCCTAAAAAGCAGTGCTTTCTACACAGACAGGGACAGACTCACACACACACACACACACACACACATACACACACAGTTGCCAAGGCTGGGGTTAGAACTCCTACCTAACTAATTTTCACACTACAGCAGTATATTGTTATGGCACACACTACGGAGATTACTGGGATACAACCTTCCCAGAGATGTATTTCTAGGTGGATGACATCATTGGCCTTACCAAAGTAGAGCATTTCAATTGTAGGGAGTGTAACTACTCTAAAAAACATTGCTCTCTATGCAGACAGCATCAGACAGACACACACACACACACACACACACACACACACACACACACAGTTGCCAAGGCTGGAGTTAGAACTCCTACCTAACTAGTTTATCACACTACAGCAGTATGCAGCAGTTATGGGACGTGCCATGGATATTACTGGGATACAACTCCCCCAAAGGTGTATTTCACAGTAGATGACCTCAGCAGGCTTATCATTGGCCTTACCAAAGTAGAGCATTTCAATTGTAGGGAGTGTAACTACTCTAAAAAACATTGCTCTCTATGCAGACAGCATCAGACAGACACACACACACACACACACACACACACACACACACACACACACACACACACACACACACACACAGTTGCCAAGGCTGGGGTTAGAACTCCTACCTAACTAATTTATCACACTACAGCAGTACACAGTAATGGCATGCACTACGGAGATTACTGGGATACAACCTTCACAGAGATGTATTTCTAGGTGAATGACATCAGTGGCCTTACCAAAGTAGAGCATTTCAATTGTAGGGAGTGTGACTCCCCTAAAAAAACATTGCTCTCCACACACGCACACACACACACACACACACACACACACACACACACACACACACACACACACACACACACACACACACACACACACACACACACACACACAGTTGCCAAGGCTGGAGTTAGAATTCCTACCTAACTAGTTTATCACACTACAGCAGTATGCAGCAGTTATGGGATGTGCCATGGATATTACTGGGATACAACTCCCCCAAAGGTGTATTTCACAGTAGATGACCTCAGCAGGCTTATCATAGTGGAGCTATGGGGAGGGCAGTGTCTGTGCATGAGCCGTAACCCATTCATCTAGGGGTTGACATGCCATATGCGGGCACGACCTGGGTCATATTTCACAGGTACATGTATACAGCTGCTAGATGACTACTTCCTTGAACAGTCATGTTGCACACCTGGCACGAACACCACATACTCTGTAATGTTGACAGATACTGGTGGCTAGTGTCTACAGTGAGTGACATCTGACCCTCATGTGGTTGTGGCCCTTTGAATGTGTGTTAGGTGGGACAGGCCTGCATGGCTCCTTGTCACAGTCACCCTCTTCCACACATCTATGTAAGTCTACCTTTGGCTTATTATAGAGTGTTGTCCTTACATATATGCCTGTATTCCTACCCACTGTGTGTGCAAAGTATGAGTGGTGCATACTGAGGAGTGTCTGCACTAACATCTGCGGCTGCCAGATATGTCTAGTCCACTGGTGTTTGCAGCCATGGCCTTCATGTGTTTGTGTATGAGCATGCCCAGTATGACATTTCAGTATGTTATTGACTGACATTACCTTCATTTCTCTAAGTGTGTGGACATGCCCAGTATGGCCATCTGTACTGAATGTGTGGATTGAGTCCAGGTAGTTTGTACTGCAGTGCTGACCTTTGTGTTGTACACCTACAGGTAGCATGCTGCCTCTGCAGGGTATCCGTCGATCATTTGGCATGGACTGTTACTACACTTCTGCATAGGATGGGGGGGCACACCTGACTATTCCTACATTTCTACACAGGATTGTGTGGGGGGGCACACCTGACTGTTACTATATTTCTACGTAGGATGGGGGGGCACACCTGAATATTTCTACATTTCTACACAGGATGGGGGGGCACACCTGAATGTTACTACATTGCTACGTAGGATGGGGGGCACACCTGACTATTTCTATGTTTCTACACATGATTGGGGGACACACCTGACTATTTCTACATTTCTAAACAGGATGGGGGGGCACACCTGACTGTTACTACATTTCTACGTAGGATGGGAGCACACCTGACTATTTCTACATTTCTACACAGGATTGGGGGGGGCACACCTGACTGTGACTACATTTCTACGTAGGATGGGGTGGCATACCTGACACTTGTACACATTTGCTAGGACTGTACTGGAATGTCAAGTATTCCATTTCAGTTTGTAGTCTTACCTATCGTGCTGACTAGAGGCATACCAGTGTACTACAGATCTTAGCTTTTAGTTACCTACATATTAGTTTCTGACTTCCTACTCTTCAGAACTGACATCCCACTGCCTGACTTGTAGTCTGTCTGTGTAGGCCTGGGGGGGAGGTTACCCATAGGCCTAATTCAGAGGCCATAGCACAGCCTTTGTTTGTGTTTGTCTACACCTGTCCTGCTGGCTGTGACTGTTGTTGGGTATGTGACCCCCCCCCGACTGGCATGTGTGAGTCACTTACCTTGTGGGTGTCCCAGTATTGAGGGTGGTGCTGCAGAGCTGCCTACGTCGGATGCACATAGTACACTCCCTACACTTTAATGTTTGGCATCCCTTTTACTGTATGTGAGAGTCAGAAAGAGGTGTTATTCCCTGGGTGCCTTCTGTATCAGTGTATGTGCCATGCGTTGCCTCTTTGCTGAGGCCAGGGCATACTGGGGACACCTCCTTCTGCCTACTGGGGCAGGATCAGGTTATTCCTCCTCTGAGTCACTCTGTGCCTGTGCAGGCCTTGGCAATGGTGGGGGGCTGTGTGGCCCTGCCCGGTGCTGTTCCTGCTGCAGCTGTTTCCACAGGATCATATTGTGTAGCATGGCACATACAAGGACAGTTTGGATACATGTAGCTGGTGAGTACTGCAAGACTCCACCGGATGTGTACAGGCACTGGAACCGTGACTTAAGCATCCCAAACACACGCTCTACTAAAATTCTGGTCTGCGCGTGTGCCTCATTATGAAGTTCTTGTTTGGGTGTGTGTGCATTTCTGATGGGTGTCATCAGCCACGGCTCCAGTGTGTATCCAGCATCCCCCAATAGGTGACTGTCAGGGATGTCCCCATTGGCAAATCCCTGGTACAGCTGCTTATGATGCCAGATGTGGGAATCGTGATAGCTTTCAGGGCAGACAGCACACACATTCATTATTATGCCCTGGTCATCGCACATGGCCTGGCAGTTGATGGAGGGGAAGCCCTTGCGGTTGATGTAGACCCTACTCTGCTCACCGGGTGGTGCTTTGATGCATATGTGCGTGCAGTCTATAGCACCCTCTACTTGAGGATATTCTGCTATTTGGTGGAACAGTTGCATATTGCTGGCCAATGCCTCACGGGTGTTGGGGAAATATACATGCTCACTGACATGTGCTGACATGACATCCAGGAACTGGTAGAGTACCCTGGATGCTGATGCCGGTGAAATCCCCATCATATCCCTAGTTGTGTGTCAGGCGTGTCCAGCACAGCTCAACAGTTTGCTGTAGGAGGTCCCTGTCCACCCTATAGCACTCCACTATCTCCAGCTTATGTGGCCCCTGGTAGGTTACCCTGGGTCTGTACACTCTTCTCCGTCTCCTCACTGTGGGTTGGTCGACAGCATTCACATCCTCACCACCATCAGCCTCTTCCACAAGTTGTATGATAGCTATTGCAGCCCCTATCATTTTGCTGTTGTGAGTGTTAAAAGATCCCTGCTTGTTTACACCGGTGGTGTAGAGTGTGTGAAAAACCAGAAAGGAAGGTGTTTGCATAGTTTATAGTAGTGTTCTGGGCTGTGCTCATCTGCTACCCGTGTAGTTGGCTTATTCTAATGCATTTCACCTGCCAGCTATGCTAGTTCTCCTTGATTACCTTCCTACTGCTGTTTCCCCTTCTCATTGCATTCCTGTTTAAGCCCGTATGCAGGCCGGCCAAACAGAGTGCTCAAATGTGCACCCTGCTGCTATTTCCTGGTTTAACTTCTTTTTTCTTCCTGCAAAACCTGGAGCATGGCACGCACACCCGCTTAGGCTTTGTAAAGAGTGCTAGGCAGGTTTAGACACACCCCGTAGCTTAGCTGTGCTAAGCTAGGAGCAAACCTGAGCCACAGGACTATAATCCGTTTACAGTATGCCTGACACCCCCCCATGATGTCACCTAACTCCTAGGCTTGCTCCAAGCTATTCCTACTCATACACTGTTGGGACCTAACTCACATGCTGGGGAAAACTGGGATTCACTATCCTTCCCCTCATTTGCATAGGATTACCACCTAATGCATAGTTACATGTCTCACACTGAGCCTCCCCCCTTAGCAACCACTACTCACTGGCCATGTTGTCTTCTGCCTGCCATTGACTTGCATGGCAGAATACTGATTTTAGTTATAATGCTTAAGTTCATTTTGTTATTTTCCCCCGATCCCGTTTGCGCGCCACTGCCCTACGCTTAAACAGCCGAGATCGGCTAAAAAAAATAAAAGTTGATTTTTGTGTTATTTTTTACTGTTTGCAATGCCAATGGCCTTATACTTGGCCATTAGCATGCTTACATGATATGCAGCCTTTATTTGGAGCTGTCACAGCTCCGTTTTGGATTTTGCAGAAATGTTCTCGCTTACTAACCAAGTACATTTCTGCAGATAGCACTAGTCCTGCACGGACTGTTACAGGCTTCCTGGATTACAAAATCACCTCATTTGCATAGATTTCTCCTGCAAATGGGGTGATTTGCATACAAGGGCTTTGTCCGTGCAGGATTAGTGCAGTAGCGCTCGTGCACACCCCTGCAGGCTGTTCCTGGATCACACGGCAGACATATTGCCTGCCTGAGCTCCTGCACTGATCTTGCACACCATGCAAGCGTTAGAGAATTCGGGGAATAATTTATTTTCCTTAAAGTGAATTTTTACTGCCTTCCTGAAAAGGGATTTGGATCTTATGCAATGGATGTCTAAAGGTAGTTTATTCCATTTCTCAGCAGGGTAACAGCTGTAGAGGATGTTCTTCGTGTTTCACTGTTGCAGTCATCACATTTGGGTTGTCTGCCTGCAGGTAGCCCTCAGTCGGCCCAAATACCAGAGTCTTAGGATTTCTGCATCAGATGCTGTCACCTCTTCCATGATATCAGGTCATCTGGGGTACAAAACATGCAGCCGATGCCATTACATCAGATTTTCTTGCCATGTGGGAGCCTGAAGCAGAAGCAGTTCACAATTGCCAGTCGGCCACTCCCTGAAATATTCATTTTTTCAAGTTTCAAACCTGAAGTTTTCTAAAGGTAAGTACCCCGTTGTGGATACTTTTTTCTTGGTCTAACCGATGTCAGAAAAAGTTAACAATTGTCTTGCCTGTGGAAAGCAAATACTTCACAGAGATTATCATTCTTACTGCATCACCTGTTTAGGCCCAGACCACAATGTTCCTCGCTGTGGATTTTTTGCCTTGTTCAGCACCCGAACTATTCATTATCAGGCTATCTCTGTCGCAAAATTTTTTCACTCTCATTCTCCGTATTCCGAAATGGCATCGTTAAGCCATCCGACTACCAATCTTCTGAAAAAATGTAAGGATAAAGAAAGAGACAGACCGCATATGTCCAAAATTGCCAACGACGCTTCCGTTAAGCTAGTCACCAGTCCGCTGATACTCAGTGAGGCACTTTCGTAGCCCCTGATACCCACTTCTACAGGTTCGCAGGCCTCTACTGAGACTCATTCGGAGTCTGGTATGCTGCAAGATACTTCTTCAACTATGGAACCTGTGGATGCCTCTACCTTGGATGGATCTGGAGCCGCTGTGCAGGCACCGGCTTCTGAGGGTGTATTCAGGCCTTCCGATGTTCATATTAAACCAGCTACTTTGTTTTTGACTAAAACTACTGAATTTCTCAGGCCCAGAGTTCGCACTACGCCTAGGAAACCAATGACCAAAGTACATTCTCTAGCTCCCATGCCTCAGAAGCAAATGCCTAGAAAGGTGGAAGACTTTATTACTTTAATTAGGGGAAGCCAGCCTTCCCCCTCTAAAAGACAAAGAATTGATTTTCCGTCTGATTCTACAGACCATGAGTCTGATGACGCCGATCCCTCTAATTGCCAGGACATACCCTTATCCACTTATGAGGATTCAGATGCAGAGAATTCCATTCCCTCTGCTTCCCTTCCAGAGGACTTTTCTTTTGGTGAAACGTTGCATACCCTAAGAGAGCATTTCTGCTAGGAATGCCAGGATTACCCTCAGTCCAAAAAGAGACTCGATAATTTTTTAGGCTTGCCTCAGCACAGGCCTCTAGCTATACCCCCTGTCCTGGATATTGTAGATGATGTCTTCATGGAATCAAGTCTTACCCCTGATACTTTACCTCCAGCTCCTAGAAAGCCTGATAGGTACTATAGAGTACCTGACTCTCACAAATTTCTCTTTAAAAGTCCTACTACGGATCTAGAGACCATTTCCCTGGGACCTGAAGGTATTAAGGCTACTAGAGCCAAAAACCCTACCCCTTCGGACAGGGATTCTAGGGCTTTAGACAGATGGGGTAAGAAGGTATATACCTTTGCAACTGTTGCCATCAGGGCTTTACATTGCCAATTTCACATGTTGAAGTACCAGCAGCATATTACGGAACTAATTAAACAAAAAATGTTGTTGATTCCTGACTGTGCAGGAAATAAAGATTTACAAGAGTTAATGCATTCTGAAAACCAAGTTGGTAAACATACTTTGCAGTGTGGTTTTGATGCCTTAGAAGTTGCTTGCAGGGCTGCTGTCACTGGGTCTGTTCTGAGAAGGCATGCTTGGCTGAAGGAACAAATCTTGCCAGGCCATGTCAAAGTAAAATTACTAGATGCTCCATTAAACCAAGAATGTTTGTTTGGCACAAAAGCAGAAGAAGTTCTTAAAAAGATGTAGAAAAAAGCTAAATCTATGCAAACTGTTAAAAATTTCTTATTAGTACAGCCACCTAGATTCAGTAGGCATTGGCCTTAAAAAAAAACTGGTCCTTTCCAGTTCCTCTCAGGCCTTCTCAATCCAAACCCAAGGGCAACAGACCACAAAGTCTACAGTCTCATGGTGTGCACAGATCTAAACAATGTAGTGCTCCCACCTCAAAAACAGGGAGTGGTAAGCCACCCCCTTATGGAAAAAGTTCACAGTGACTTGTCCTTCATCCTTCCCAGCCATGCCAAGTACTTGCACCCCTAGGAGAAAAACTTGCCCTGCATGCAAAAAACTTGGAATACACAACACAGGACTGATGGGTCTTAAGCATTGTATCCCAGTGATACAGATTCCACTTCCACTCACTGCCAACCCCAAGCAGATTGCCAGACCTTCCTCCAAACCAGTGGGCAGAGGCCCAAAAGCAAGTACTTTCTCTTCTCAGCATCAAGGCTATTCAACCTGTTCCAACAGAGCAAAGGGGACAGTGTTTCTTCTCCAGACTGTTTCTGGTGCCCAGAAAAGAGAACTTGTGGTGCCCTATCCTGGATCTGTCAATTCTCAACACCTTCCCGGTGGTACCAAAGTTCAGAATGTTTACACTACAACAGCTGCTTTCTATGCTAGCCAAGGACTCCTGGCTGGTCACCCTAGACTTAAAAGAAGCTTATCTGCACATACCCATAAGGGAATCTTGCAGGAAATATCTACATTTCAAGGCAGGCTCCATGCACTGCCATTTCTCTGCACTTCCCTTTGACTTATCTACTGTGCCCAGGATATTCACAAAGTGCTTAGCTCCAGCCATTGCATACTGCAGGCAGAGAAACATTCAAATTTACCCATACTTAGATGATTGCCTTATTCAGGCGGACAGTCAGGAATTGCTACTTCAGCACCTGACATTTGTAAAGAGACTCCTAACTTCTCTGGGGTATACCATCAACGAAAAGAAATCACATCTGGTACCCAACCAAAAAATTGTATTCCTGGGAGCAAGCTTAAACACAACTTCCCAGATGACATTCCTCACTCCAGAAAAGTGGGTTTATTTGACAAATTACTTCAAACTACTATCCACCCAAAAGCAAGAAAAATACTGCAAGCCCTAGGGTTCATGGCCTCATGCATTCTCCTAATTCCATATGCAAGACTAAATATGAGGAAACTTCAATGGTACTTAAAAGTCTCTGTTGTCAACATTCTCAGGACCTTGGAACAGTGATTCCTATCATTCCTTGCCCAAGGACAGAGTTCCTTTGGTGGGCAGAGGCCTGCAACCACAACAAGGGACTCCCTTTCACTCAACCCTCCCACCACCCAAACCCTGACAACAGATGCAGTGTATTCACTGTTGCAGTCCTGATTACCCTCCCTCCAGCCCCCTGACTTTTATGTACTTTCTACCAATCTTCTTTTTTGGCCATACCTTATGGCAATAGTATTTACTTTTTAATGGAGGTGTTCCACACCATGTAATTGCTTTCAATTTTGGGGGCTCCTGTCATCTGGGACAAGAAAAACTGATGTAATGGCATTGGCTGCATGTTTTATACCCCTGACAACCTGACGTCATGGAAGAGGTGACAGCATCCGACACAGAAATCCCAAGACTCTGGTATTCGGGTCGACTGAGGGCTAACTTCAGGCAGATAACCCAAGTGTGATGACTGCAACAGTGAATACACTCGAACATCTACATTTATGGTAAGTGTACACAACTGTACTTTTTTTCCTATATTGGTCTTAAGCTTGAGAATAGTCAGGAGATGTTGTTCAGAGCTTTGCAGGGTTCTAATAGGCATGTGGAGGGAAATGATAGATGAAATACTGGGGCAGAAAGTGGGTTGATAAAGTATAGAATGAATTATTTGAAGTTGGGGGAGAAGAAAGTTATGAGGGCATTCGAACCAGTTCAGTTTTTTGAATGCTAAGCAGTGATGAGTAGAGTAAGGAAGTTTGGCAGCAAATTTAGCTATCTTTTTGTAAGTGGACTCACGTTTAGAAATGTGTGGATTGTAAATTGGTGAGAATCTGAGACCCATAGAGAAGTGCTGGTAATAAGTAGGCATGTGAAAGAGATATTTTAGCAGTAATAGAGAGAAAGCTTTTGTTTCTATACAGAAGACCAAGCTTTTGATGGGTTTTCTTAATGTTACTTAGAACATGCAGATCAAATTTTAGTTGATCATCAGTTATGACTCCAAGTAGTTTGGTGTGTTTTTTTGCTATGACAGGTGTGTTATTGTGGAAAGTAATGGTGAAAGTTGATATTAAATGAGACATAGTTTTTGGTATAAATAGTAATAGTTTGGTCTTCTGTGGATTTAAGATTAGAAGGTTTAGGTTGAGCCAATTTTCAGCAGACAAGAAGGAGTGTTGGGTTTTAGTATGAAGATCAGGGAGGGTATCAGCAATGGTGAAGATTGTGGAGTCATCCACGTACTGGACAAATGATGAGTATTGAGCTGAGGAAGATAATTGATTAGTAAAAATATTAAAAAGTAGAGGTCCGAGAATTGACCCTTGGAAAACTCATCTGTATAGAGAGTTCAGGGGAGATAGCAGAGTACCATTTGACAGATTGGAATTGGTTGCTAAGATAACTAGAGAATCATGAGATAGTGGTGCTAGATAGGTTTAATAGAGAGAGTTTGTCTAACAGAAGGGAGTGAGAGACAGTGTCACATGCTTTTGAGAGGTCAAGAAAGAGACAGGAAACAAGTGTATTCTGGTCTCTGGCTTGTAAAATAGTATTTATGAAGGTAATGAGAGCAGTAGAGGTGCAATGGCCAGGGCAAAAGCCATGTTGGGTGGGGGTGATTAGGTTCTCATGAGTAAGGTGTTGTAGGATTTGTTTGTGTACACATTTTCTAAGATCTTGGATAAAGGTGATAGAACTGCTATGAGTCTATAGTGGGACAGTTGAGTTGAATTACTTACTTTATGGATGGGAAGAGTGTAGAAGTTTTTCCAAATATCCGGGACCCTAGCTTCAGTAATAGAATGATTGATGAGAATGGAGATGGGAAGTACTAGAGAGTTTGCAGATAGTTGGAGAGAGAGAGGGGGAGACCATCGAAAGAGGGAGAACAAGGTTTAAGCTTCAGAAGTAAAGATTTTACATATGACGAGGTAAGAGTTTTTAAGCAGAAGGCAGGGAAATTTGAAGAGGGGATAGGAGGAAAGGTGGGTGGGGTGGAGTAAGAGTGTAGAAGATTCACAAGTTTAGCTATAGAGTCTATAAAGTAGGAGTTGAAGTTAGTAGCGATTTGGAAAGTTGTGAGAGAGGGACTAGGCTGCGGAGAAGATTGCTTACCAGGATGAAGGATTTGATTAATTGTATGCCAGAATTTCTTTGGGTTATGTAGGTGGGTCCTAGGGGGATTGGAGTAGTAGTTTTGCTTCTCATTGATAACTGCTTTTTTGGTAAGGTTGCAAAGGTGTCTGTGATGCTGTAAGTGAAAGGGCAGTTTGGTTTTAGTCCATATCTTCCAATTTTTATCTCTTTGAGCCATTAGGGAGCAAGTGGCAATAGTCAGCCAGGGGGATATGGCAGATTTTATTCTAACATAATGTACAGGGGCAAGAGAATTGAGAATGTTAAGAAATATATTATTACATTCAGTAACAGCTTCATTGAGTGGCAGTTGTCTGAGAAAGAACCAGTTGATAGCTGAAAGTTGACTATTAAGTTCATTAGGGTCAAAGTTTTTTAGATTATGGCAAGCTTTGATTGTGTGGGGTTTATGTATGTGTGGAGTAAAACGAAGGACCTTTACTGGGCAGTAGTCACCTCACAGTTAGATGTTGCCCATTCGATTCTCAGTTAGAGCATCTTCTGTGTGTCGACATGCATGAATGGGCATTCCTTTGTTGAAGGTTGTGCATTAGGCCCGGCAAGCCAGCACATAAAAATCTACTGCCAATCATTAGCGGACTGGAGTTCCGCTGTGGCGACCCCTAACCGGGAAAAGCAAAAAGACACAAAGTCACTGAGGGTGTCAGGAAGGGTTTTAGGGATGTGATATTTATGGGGATGTGAAATAAGTATCCAATCAAGTATAGATGGATGTGTAGTAGATTTAGTGGTATAAGTAGGTGTAGTTATGAGTTGAGTAAAACCATGTAGGTTGATGAAGGTGAAGGGAGAGGCCATGGTAAGAGTAAACCAGTTTAAGTTAACATCTGCCATGATTATTGTCTCACTATGGAGATCAGATGAGAAAGAGGAGAGAATGCTTTCCAGTATTGAGATGTTATCACCAGGTGGAATGTATATTGAAAGAGGTGTGGGGATTCATTTTACAGTTTGCCAAAAGAAGTCCAGCAGGAGAGTATGTAGAGGAGGGGGACAAAAGAGGGGTAAGTGTTACATTTTCAGTGTACATTAAAGCTATGCCTCCACCTTTTTTATTAGTTCGATCTAATCTTAATATATTATAGCCGGGGGAAGGATGTCTTTGTCTGGAATGTGTGGTTTAAGCCAAGTCTCAGAAAGGGCTATGATGTTAGGAGAGTGTAGAGAGATCCAAGAATGGAATTCAGCAGTTTTATTTCCTAAGCTTCTCAGGGTGATGGCATAGAGGGAGATATGCTTAGATGTGATATAGGAGAAGGAGTTGATAGATTGTTTGGCGATATCACCAGAGGGTGAGGATGAGCTCGGGCCAGGGTTGGGGTGTATGTCACCTGCAAGTAGACGGGATAGGACAGTGGAGGTAGATTGTGGCTTAGTGATATACAGAACAAAGTATTTGACTTTTACTTTTAAGTTGAGTGGGTTTGAATGTCTTAAGTTTAGTTTTAGGAGTTAAAATGTTAGAAGGGGTGTTGAGTGGTAGGGTTAAGAATCAATGAGGGAGTTGAGGGAATACAGGAGGATAGGTGGAGGTGGGTGTGAGGAAGTAAAGCTTAAGAGGAAATGAATAATAGGTGAGGTTACAGAGGATAGAGTGAAAGTAATTAGAAGGGACATAGTAAAACTTAAGTAAGTGAAGTGGTAGTAGAGAAAAGGTTGTAGAAGAAGGAAGTTGAAAGGGCATAAAGTAAAAGGAGAATTAGATGGATTTGAGTGTATAAGTAAGAATGAGTCTAAGAACAAGAGTCAAATAGGTGATAAGTGTGAAGAAGGGAGAAGTGGAGTCAGGAAGGAGATTGGTGCGGAAAGGTCAAGAGGGGTTGGACTTTAGGGGGTTTGGTGAGGAAACCTAAAGAATAAAGGAAATTATGTCAGGGGTGAGTGGAAATGGAGGTAGGGTAGAGGAGCAGAGTGAGCCCGAGCATAGCGAGAGCAAATGGAGTGGGTTAGCCCAGCATAACAAGGTCAATGGGAGGCACAAATCTATCAAAAGAAATCCAATTGTTAAGAGAAAACTGTGTAACTTTTCATTACTTGTTTTGCAGGAAAGTAACCTCAGCTAAAAGGCAGGGGGTTAGAAGGAGAGGGAGAACAGGAGAATAGCAAGGGTTAGAGAAGGCACTAAGTCTCTGAAGAGCAGTGGTAAGAGCATGTAGGGAAAGGAGTCAATGGGAACATTTTAGAAATGGGCTATAAGTGAGTGCTAAGAACAAATGGAATTACACTATCATCTAGTGGTCATTTGTAAAGAAAGCAAGTCAAAGCAGAAAAAGGGGCAGTTAAGAAAAGGGAGAGGGAGAAAAAAGGGGTTAATGAATACTCTCAGCACCTAACAGCAGTAGAGCAAACCCTGCTATGTCCGATAAATGGACAGATTATTTAACAGTAGTAGTGACCCAAATTCTTAAAGAAAAAAAGTACAACCAAAGTAAAATGCACACTGTCAAAGCTAGCTGTATTCAGTAGCACAATGCTGCTGAAAAGATGTGTTTGTCCCAAGTAGAGGTTTGTATGGAGTCTGCACAGAATTACAGGTTTCAGATGCAGTAATTCAGGCAGATTGTAAAAGGGAGCAACAACTCGATCCTGATATTTTTACTGCCAAAGCTAACTGTATTCAGTAGCACAATGCTGCTGAAAAGAAGGGTTTTTCCCAAGTAGAGGTTTGGATGGAGCCTGCACATAATCACATGTTTCAGATTCGGTAATTCAGGCAGATTGTAAAAGGGAGCAACAACTCGATTCCGATCTTTTTCCAGGGAGCACACATGCCAAAGGCAGGAGAGTATTTATTAAAGGAGAAAGCAATTCAAATTGAAAATATGAATAATAAGTAAATTAATTGATTAATGTGTCTACTGCAGGGCATCTTAAATTAAAATCTTAGGGTCATTTTGTTAATAACTCTTTGCACTTTCCAGTATTACCTATGATTAGCTGATACATCACTTGGTTAAAGAAGTCAGGCCCAATAAAGGTCTGGATGCCATAAGGAGCTACAGGTCTGAACTAAAAGTATATAAAAATTCTGCCCTACCAGCTGCTCATACCTGAACTTAAATGCAAGTTCAGTGATGCAGCTGTCGCAACAGACAGACACAGTCAAGTGTTTGCCATGGGCCAGGCAAGTGGTGAAGAGAAATGAGGAGTGTGATTTTTAGGTTAATGGCATGGTCAGAGGGTAGCAGAAGATTAGATATATTTATTTTATCATTTGTTGAGTGGGAAAGTCTGACTTGGAATGAAGCCAATTTTCAGCGGAGGCCCAGGGAGAAACATAACAGGCGCATGTCTTTATAATGTGGGAGGAAAATGGAGCACCCGGAGGAAACCCACATGAATGCAGGGAGGACATGGAGACTCTGCAGTGAAGGCACTCCAGCCGAGAATTTAACCAAAAAACCTCTTGCCATGAGATGACAATGTTACCACTGCACCACTGCATTAGATTTAAGAAAGGGAGAGGGATTTTAGATTTAGAAAGACACTGGCAGGTATTGGAGGTTACGTTTAGGGAAGGTGAGGTGATTTTAGGTTTATGGAGCAACTGCAAGGTATCTGAAGGTTCGAATTAGGGAAGGGAATTTTATTATTTAGAGAGTGGTCAAGGTGTATCAGAAGGTTAGGGCTAAGGAGGTGAGGGGTGATTTTAGGTTTCAGGATCAGGAGATTGGGATTAGGAAGAAGTGGGACATTTTACACTTAAGGACCTATTAGGAGTTAAGATTTAGGGATGGGGTGGGACTTTTTACGGTTAGGGTCTGTGTTCTGGGAGGGATAGTTAGCATTTGGTTACTTCACAGGAACAGTACCCACCCTTAGGTGTTGCCCCTCAACTTCATACCAGCGGTGAATTTATTAATACCCATCCAGTTGTCCAGCTCCTTTTTAAAGGTAGACAGTGTGTGACAGAGTTTGTGATGCTGTCATCCTCCTTCCTTGTCTTATTAGCTGAAGTAGTAATAGATCTCTTAACCTTTGTGTTAACCAGACTGTTTAGTTTATTGCTGTATAAACAAGTTCCTGTACTACTGGTTCCCTTGTAGTCCTGTAAGCAAGGCACAGATCATCCTTAAAGGAGTCTGTATGAAACAATGTATAGGGAGAAAGCCCCCAGTCTTAATTTTAAGCACAGATCTTTTAAGCCAATGACTTTTTTAAAGATTTTTAGTTACATGTCCAGGGGGGTGTGGTAAGATTTACCAAATAAGAGTCCAAATGTGGCACTGTTATGTGATGCAAGAATCCTTGAGCAGAAAAATGAGCAATAATGCAATAATTTGTGAAGTACATTTCCACAGAAACAAATACAATCACATTCTACTTTATACATTATGTGACACCTATGCCCTGACCCAGCAACCAAAGAGCCTCAATCCTCACCACTAACACCAGAGAGGGCGTCTCATATATGAAGAAAGGATAACAAATACACACAGTAAAGTGAAATTTCCCTTAAGAGCACACAGAGATCACAGTCAGTCCAGGGCTGGTCGGTCCCTTGCTCTCCAGGTCTCCAATAAGACTCCCCACTAGCACAGTGATAGGATCCAGATCTCAGCCAGCTGGGCAAGCTAAAATCTCCAGCACCCTCTCTGCCCAACCAGTGCTTCATGTCCTTGCCCAAGTAGCTGACACACACACAGACTTTGAGATAAGAGTTTATGCAACCACAAAGACACTTCTGGGGAAGGCTGGAACAGGTTTTCCAGCTGTGCTGCTTTTACCCAGATTATATGGTAGAAATCCTGCCACCACCCAGCTAATATTTATCAGATACTCAAAGGCCCTTAAAAGAGTGTCCAGTTATTACTGTGAAATATTATTATCCAGCTGGTAATATAACTAACAGTCAAGGCTTATTAGAGTGACTTTGTACAGGATCCTTATATACATGCAATGTACTCTTAGAGCTTAACTTATATCTCAAAAAAAAAAGCCACAGTTGAAAGGTTTTAAAATATTTAATAATAAATAATAAAACACAAGACAATACTTCTTACTACACAGTGCTAGTCAAGAGTTCAGAGATCACAGAGTTATACTTAAAATAACACAGTAGTAAAGTTCATCACAGAAAAACACTTAGTTTAATCTTTCTAGTTCCTAGCTATGTCTAAAAGAAAACACAAGACTAAGACAACTTACATACGAGGAAGACAGTGCTGTGAGTTGGATGGTCAAGACAAAAATGCTTAATGCCTTCTGATTCTCTCTGTTTAAATTGCTGTTGCAGTCCTTGTCCCCATTACATCATTTCACACATTCCTGGTGTTCCCAGGCTAACAGAAACTACATAATTGTTATCTTGCAGCTGCAGGAAACTACTTCAGCAAAATACATTCCATATGTAAACTCTAGTAATTATTCCTTAAGTTAAAACAATAGACAGGATGCTTCACTCCAGACTCATCGACTCTAAATTCTAACTTCAAAGGGACAGGCATGAAATAATTTTAACTTCAAAGGACAGAAAAGAAATGCTTGACTTAGCTTTCTTTACAGCAGAGGGCAATGTTGCTACATTGTTTTAAGTTCAACATTTCACAGCATATTCTTTCATTTAAGAAAACAAGTCTGTAGTTCAACATTCATATTCACAAATGACAGAATTATGTATAAAATCCTATCTGGCTAGGCTGGCAGCCTTCACATTTCTCCCAATCTTCCCATACCCCCCCGGAGAACTCAAACTAGTTTTTCAAGTGACCTTTGAGAAACACCGCTTGAGAGGCTTAGGTCTATCTGAGAGTACCTTACCCCATTCCCTGTCTTGAGAGCCCATCTGCATTGGCATTGCTACTGGCACTGTGGTGCTGCACTGACATATCATATGATTGCAACCCTAGGCTCCATCTTAGCAACTTGGCATTTTGCTGGCTGGCTCTGTTTAAACATATTAGGGTGTTGTGATCTGTCATAACAGTGAATTTCCTTCCATACAGATAAGACTGAAGTTTCTGCAATGCCAACACTATGGCTAGACATTCCTTTTCTACAGCTGCATAGCTTTCCTCCCTGGGTTGGAGCCTACGACTGAGATAAACCACTGGGTGCTCTTCCCCCTCTGAAGAAATCTGGCTAAGTACAGCCTCACCCCATGGTTTGAAGCATCCACCTGCACAACAAATTCTTTGCTGTAATCTGGACTGGCTAACACAGGGAGTCCTCCCAAAGCTTCTTTAAGCTTCTGGAATGCCTGCTCACATGCTGGAGTCCACACTACTTTATCTGGCCTGTTCTTCCTTGTTAGGTCTGTGAGGGGAGCAGCTATGGTACTATAACTGGGGGCAAACTTTTTGTAGTACCCTGCTGTCCCTAAAAATGCTCTCACCTGCTTTTTAGTAACAGGTGCAGGCCATGCCTGAATGACTTCCACTTTGGCAGGTTCTGGCCTTATCTTACCACTCCCCACTCTATGTCCACTTTTGCCATACCATCCTGACATTTTCTGGGCTTAATGGTCAACCCTGCCCTCTGTAGCCTGCCCAGCACCTCCCTGACATGCTGAAAGTGCTCTGGCCAGGAATGGCTGTAGATGGCAATATCATCTAGGTAAGCAAGGGCAAACCCACCCGCTCCTGCTAGGATATGATCTACCAGCCACTGGAAAGTCACTGGGGCATTCTTCATCCCAAAGGGCATCTTTGTGAACTTATATAAGCCAAAAGGAGTCACAAAGCCTGACCTCTCTAGCACTGGGAGTCAACGGCACCTGACAGTAACCCTTGGCAAGATCAATGGTTGGAAGATACTTAGCCCCACCCAGCTGCTGTAGGGCCTCATCTGTCCTAGGCATGGGGTAAGCATCTGACTCTGTGTGACTATTTAATTTCCTGTAGTACACACAGAACCTAGTGCTGCCATCCTTCTTTGGCACCAGCACCACTGGGGAGGTCCAGGGACTGTTGGACTCTTGAATTAGCCCTATTTCCAACATCTCCTGTACCTCCTCCCTCAGGGTCTGGCTTACTCTCTCAGGCACCCTATAAAGGGCCTGCCTAATAGGCCTTTGGGGTCCTGTATCCATCTGGTACTGCACTAGGTGGGTGCACCCTGGTTTCCCACTGAACATGTCCCCAAATTCCTGCAACACTGCTTGGATTTCTCGAACCTGGGTAGGAGATAGCTGCTGGAACATTGCTACTCCTTCCACTAAGGTGTCAGCCTGAGCCTCACCGAGGAGATCAGTCCCCAGATCGCCATCAGACTCCTCCTGCAATCCACTGCAAATGCTCAGCACAAGGGCCTCTCTATCATGGTAAGGTTTCATCATGTTAACATGCTACAGCTTGTGCCCCGGCCTTCAGCCTAGCAGTTCCACCATGTAGCTAACATCACTTACCTTTCTTACCACCTTGTAGGGTCCCTCTCAAGCTGCTTGCAGCTTGTTGTGTCTGACAGGAATGAGAACCATTACCTGCTGCTCCACAGCATACTCTCTAGCTCAAGCATTCCTGTCATACCACACCTTTTTCTGCTGCTGGGCTTCTGTTAGGTTCTCCTGGGCCAAGCCCATGAGTTCCCTGAGCCTTGTTCTGAGGTTTACGATGTATGTCACAACAGACTGCTTGTGAGACTCACACTCACCTTCCCACTCATCTTGAATTAAATCTAGAGGTCCCCTCACCCTATGCCCATACAGCAACTCAAAGGGTGAAAAACTTGTGGATTCCTGGGGAACTTCTCTGTAAGCAAACAGCAGATGGGGCAAATATTTGTCCCACTCCCTCTTAAACTGATCTGCAAATGCTCATCGCATGGACTTGATTGTAGAGTTTAACCTCTCAACAAGACAATTAGTCTGGGATAGTAGGGGGTGGTCTTCTTATGCTTTACCCCACAGGACTTCAACAGACAAGGCAGCAGGTCTGACATGAAATTGGCACTTCTGTCAGTCAGTATTTCTTTTGGGAAAGCTACCCTGCTGAAAATCTCTTAACAAAGCATGTGCCACCTTCTCTGCCTCAATGGAGGACAAAGCCACTGCCTCAGGGTATTGTGCAGCATAATCCACTACCACTAGGATATACTTTTTTCCTGTGAAATTTGAGGTAATTAGACGACCCACAATATCCATAGCTACCCACTGTAATGGTTCCTCAATCACAGGCAAAGGCATCAAAGGATCTCTCACCTTGCCTACCTTTTGGCACTGCTCACAGGTCCTACAGTACCCTGTTACATTTCTGGAAATTCCAGGCCAATAGACGTTCTGCATAATATGCCTCTTTGTACATGTTATGCCATATGACCTGCAAAGGGAATATCATGGGCTATGGCTAGAAGTGCCAGATGGTAGGCTCTAGGCACTACCAACTACTGTACTCTCTCACCTTCTAGCCCTCCCTCAGGGGTCCACTCTCTGTATAATAACCCTTTGTCCCAGTATACAGATCCCCCTTTCCTTGAGAATCTGGTGCCTCCCTAGCTACCTGCCTCAGGTCTTGCAATGTAGGGTCTGAGAGCTGAGCCTGTCTCAACTCTCTCCTTGTAACCCTTTCCAGCTCCCCTTCCACAGGAGGTCTACCATCCTCTGACAGTGGTACCTCACTGTCAGCCTGGGTACTACTACTCACCTCTACCTTTGCAGTCACTCTGTGCAGGGGAACATCCGTACCCACATGCAGCTGTGGCTCACATTCAGTCTCACTGCTACAGAGTAGCTCCCTCCCTGAAGTAACCACTTCACCAGTCCTGGCTGCAAGTATGCATTCTGTCTGGGTCTCCCCCAGGTTACCAGACCCACATGCTTGTCTACTAGCTTGACTGCGTGTAACTGCATAAGCACATGATACTGCCTCATCCAAATCCTTCTCTGTCAGGACATCTGCAGGATGGTAGTTTGGTATCCCTGTTCTCTCAAGACAACCTACTATTGGCATTTTGTCTTTCCCCACTTACTGGCTCCATCACCTTTTGTTCCCCACCTTGCCTCCATGGACACCTGTATGCCACATGGTCCCACTGGTTGCATTCAAAACATTTAACCCTAGCTTCTGGATGTGTACCTGGGCTAGTGGCTTCCCCTGCTATTGGCAGATTCTTTGTGGCAGCCTGTGCTGCCCACCATGGGTTCCTTTAGACCCATGAACAGTACTGGGGGTCCCCTTTTTGTGCAGGGCTGCCCTGCTTGCCAGGTATAGGTCTCCCTTCTTCCTCAACTTATCGGAAGTAGCACATTGTCTATCAACTGACCAGATCCTCATGTCCTCAGGCAAAGTGCTAAGGGCTTCTTTCCTCACCAAAAGGTCTGCCAGCCCTTCAGAAGTGGTGACCTGACATCCACTCACCCACCTATGGAAATAAGTGCTCAATTTAGCAACATATTCACACACACTCTCATCTGACTTGTGTCTATGCTCACAAAACTTTTTCCTATACGTTTCAGGTGTTAGCTTAAAAAACTCCAATAGACAATTTTTTACAGCAGTATAATCAAAACATGCAACGTCAGATATTTTAGATAATACAGCTACTGCTTTACCATGCAGTAAGGGGGTCAGGAACCGTACCCAGAGCCCTTGGTCAACTTCATACGGTTTACATACCCTCTCAAACATATGAATGAAACTATCAAAGGTATCCCACTGTTTAAACTGCAGAAGAAATTTACTGACCTTTTGGGCTTCTGGGGTCCAGTTACTCCCTTCCCCATTACCTCCATGACTCTGGTGAAGAGTCAGCATCTCCTTCTCATGTTGCCTCTGCCTCTCTTGTTGCTCAGCTTCCAGACGTAACAGTATCTCATTCTCTTCAGCCTGTAGACTCCTCAGTCTCTCAGCTGCTTCTATTTCCAAATGCCTGACCTCCAACTCAAGTCTTTTTCGCTCCAGCTGGATTTTAAGTCCACTGCTGTTAGGTTAAGCTGTTCATTCTGTGAGGGTATTATCTCTCCACTGCCAGTCTGATTGTCCTCCTGGTTGCTGTTTTCTGATGCAGCTGTAACCAAGACTGCAATCAGGTCTGCCTTAGTCAGGTTTTCATGCACACGTCCCCTAGCCTGGCACATCTCTGCCAGCTGACTCCTTGTCAGCTTTCCATACTCCTCTGCTAACATGCTGCCTGCTCACCCTGACTAACTAAGCTAACAAAAGAAATAAAACAATTGTGATCTGAACTCTGTGTATTCACTGCATGGCTGTTTTAGAGTACAAAAACACCTTCCAAGCTTACTGTACACATGCTACAGGATTCACTATACCCACACCAGTACAAGCCAGTTAGTATTTGCCAACTAATTAATATGTGATGTGGATATCCCATCACTGCCAAACACAAATGTGATGCCCGTGCCCTGGCCCAGCAATCTACGGGCCTCAATCCTCACCACTAACACCAGGGAGGGCATTTCATATATGAGGAAAGGATAACAAATACACACAGTAAATTGCAATTTTCCTTAAGAGCACACAGAGATCACAGTCAGTGTGGGGCTGGTCACTCCATCGCTCTCCAGGTCCCCAGTAAGACTCCCCACTGGCACAGCTATAAGGTTGAGATCTCAGCCAGCTGGGCAAGCTAAAATCTCCAGCACCCTATCTGTCCAACCAGTGCTTCATGTCCCTGCCCAAGTAGCTGACACACACACACTTTAAGATAAGAGTTTATACAACCACACAGACACTTTTGGGGAAGGCTGGCCCAGGTTGTCCAGCTGTGCCCCTTTTACCCAGACTATATGGTAGAAATCCTGCCACCACCCAGCTAATATTTATCAGCTACTCAAAGGCCCTTAAAAGGGTGTCCAATTATTACTGTACAATATCATTATTATCCAATTGGTAGTATAACTAAACAGTCAAGGCTTATTAGAGTGACTTGGTACAGGATCCTTATATACATGCAATGTACTCTTAGAGCTTAACTAATCTCTACACAAAGCAGCCACAGTTAAATAGTTTTAAAATATTTAATAATAAGTAATAAAACAAAAGACAATACTTCTTACTACATGGTGCTAGTCAAGAGTTCAGAGATCACAGAGAAATACTTAAAATAACACAGTAGTAAAGTTCTGACATCACAGAAAAACATGTAGTCTAATATTTCTAGTTCCCAGCTATCTCTAAAAGAATACACAAGTCTAAGGTAACTTATATATGAGCAAGACAGTGCTGTGAGTTGGATGGTCAAGACAAAAATGCTTAATGCCTTCTGATTCTCTCTGTTTAAATTCTTATTGTAGTCATTGTTCCCATTACATCATTTCACACTTTCCTGGTGTTCCCAGGTTAACAGAAGCAACATAATTGTTATATTGCACCTGCAAGAGGCTACATCAATAAAAGACATTCCACATGTAAACTCTAGTAAGTATTCCTTAAGTTAAAACAATAGGCAGGATACTTTACTCCAGACTCATCGACTCCAAATTCTAACTTCAAAGGGACAGGCATGAAATAATTTTAACTTCAAAGGACAGACAAGAAATGCTTGACTTAGCTTTCTTTACAGCAAAGGGCAATGTTGCTACATTGTTTTAAGTTCAACATTTCACAGCATATTCTTTCATTTAAGAAAACAAGTCTGTAGTTCAACATTCATATTTACAAATGACAGAATTATGTATAAAATCCTATCTGGTTAGGCTGCTAGCCTTCACATTTCTCCCAATCTTCACACATTCCTCTTTATCATTACCCATTTACTGAAAAGTTAAATATAAAGCAACATCTTTTCCTTCAGCCTGTTAAAGAAGCAGCTGCACACCATTTTATGTTGATACCGCTAATTTATTTTTTACTTATTTCTTCTTTTGAAAGACAATTAACGTTTTGCTTATATAAAACAGACACTTTCCTTGTAAGTAATACAAAATCAAATAGCAAAGCCACGCAGTTTGTTGTACTTAGAGACTTTACAGGCTGTTCTTAATGTGTATAACAAAATACTGACTGGTATAATTGCAAAGCATCTTAAAGGTGTAATGCTTCAGCTTATGCGTCATGTTTGGCCAAAATTCCTTCAAAACAGACAAATGGAAAAAAAATATGAAAAAGGCCCTAATGTTTAATATACCTCACAGCTAGTAATAAAAACTGTGTGATATTACTAAGCCTAGATATAAAAACTGCTATTTGTTTTATCAAATGGGGATGCTTATTTTTCATTCTGTAGATCAGCAGGCGTGCAAAGTAATATTGTATTTATTTCAAATGCATATTGATATGCAGTGACTTAGAAAAAAAAATGTATTTTACATTGTTTCCTGTATTAAACTACTCTGTTGTAGTAAGCATGGTTGTCCACTATACTATTTTATTTATTTATTTATTATTTATTTATTCCAGTTTGATAACCGGGGAGGTCCACTTTTTAGTGAAGGCCCTGGGAGAAAAGCTCCAACAATACAAAGTTACATGAATAATTACTAAGAAACTTTGCATTAATGACAAATAAACAGGTAGCATTCATAAAGAAACAAACAATTACAATTTTGTTTAGGTGTAAAATACAGGTAAATGGTCTTGAGGCTAGATTTTACAGGATAGTTATATATACAAAATACAAATGAGCAAGGTTAGCTAGGTGAGACATTAACCAGGAGTAAAAGTGGAGGAGACCTTGAGAGGTATAGGGTGAAGAGTACAGTTACATTTCCTGTTTGAGTAAAGGTGAGAATGAAGAAGAGTTTTAAAGTTTTCGAGGTTATCGCAGGTCCTAAGAGTGGAGGGAGGAGCATTCCATTTTTTGGCTAAGGTGAAGGAAATCAGAAGTTGACCAGCTGGGCGCTTGAGATTGTAGATGGTGATTAGGTTTTGCTGGGTAGATCTAAGTGTTCTATGGGAAGTATATGGTTGTAGGATATTGGACAGTGCAGGGCACTTGGTAGGTTGTAATAGCAGTCTATAGGCAGTCGTGATTTGGAGAAAGTCAAGTTGGTTATGGAGTTCAAGCTAGTTTAATGAGTGAAGGGAGGAACAGTGATGAGAGGAAGATTTGACTTTGGTAGCAAATTTAGAGATTTTATTGTAACATATTTCTAGTTTGGAGGATAGTGAGGAGGATAAATTAGTAAGCAGAGGGGCGCCATACAGTAGAGAGGGAAGGAGATAAGTAGTAGCGAGAGTTAGTCTGGTAGCAGCAGAAAGGAAGTGATTGTTTCTATAAAGTAGGCCGAGTTGTGTGTGGGTTTTCACTTTGTTCTTTTCAGTGGAATCTTTTGCTAATCCAATGTGATGTAATGAAGGCATTCAGGGTTTCTACAATGATGGTGATAATTACGGAAGTTATCATGTGTGGCTGATATCCTGCTGTTTTGACATGTTCATTAAAACTACCTAGTATTGCCTGTCAGGTATTCAGTGGCTTTAGAGAAATATTACTTTTAAGCATCAAGAAATCCAAGTGCTCAGTTTTGCCAGTTAATGTCCACAGCAAGCATGGTTAGTCCCCCCTGCCTCCTTAGTAATATGCATTAACAGTACCACTAACCCTAAGCCTACATATTATCTTTAAAAAAATGGTTTCCATAACTCTACTACTAAACAGACAAATTAAAGACTAATGTTACAGAGGGCTTTATTGTAAAGATCATAGAAAGAAATTGCATACCTTTTCCAGTTTTTAGTATATTCAGTATTTTTAGTGTTCGATAGTATGGTTCTTCACTGTATTGTGTCAAATGTTCTGTATTTAATTGTGTGATACAGAGATGAATCAGACTATAACTGCACGTTATATGTATATACAAAATAAACATGTATAGATACACATGCACAAACAACCACACATACATAATCTAAACATTGCAATCTTAACAGTAAAACTACCTAAACTCAGAAATATCTGAACACAAAATATCAACAAAATTGAAGTTATACTCGGGAAGGTTTATGCCCTTTCACCATTGTTGTACAACCTCAAAGTTAGCATGTATAATTAGCAGGGGGTGTGGGGGTTGCAGGCACAAGAACATTGGATCTGATGTTGTTCTTTTCATTCTTCTTCACTGATGAGTTTCGGATCCAGTATCAGATTTGACTCTGACACATTCCAAGACTTCTGGATCCGAGTCTCGAGTGCCTCCCTCTTCCCATAATGGATCATACCTTACCTAGCTCCCCAGATCTCATTTGCTGCCATTGTATCCAGACGTGGCTCTTGAGTCTTGAACAAATTTCTTTAATTATACTTTAATTTTTCTTCAAAGCATTCAGCTAAGTGTTATATTTTGTTAGTTTTTCTGCTTGTTCTTCCTCCATTTATTTTTGAGTATCACAGGTCACAGGGTCTGTTGCCCTTATTTCCTTTTTCCTGCTTTTACTTCTAGTGCTGTTAGCACTTCTTTTTCATCTTATATATATTAAAAAAATAATTTCCTTATAAACTGTTAGTAGTTTGAAGTTAATAGTTTATAGTGTTACAGTTACAGCTGTTGCTAGCTTTCAGTGTGTGTTTGTCATTTACTCTCTCTCTCTCTCTCTCTCTGTCTTAGAGTCTGCCTGTTGCAGAGAATAAACATGTCAGAGAAGTTGACAGGATTTAGAGATGCACTTCTTGTGGGCATAAAATACCCAATTCAGATGCCCACAAGGTGTGTACCTACTGTTTAGGGCATTTCACCTTAATATTGACTGTGCTGTGTGTGTGGCCTTTAATCCAAGGGCCTTATTCGATGGATGGAATAAACTTATATTAAGAGTTTTTTTGCCAGCATCTTCTCTTTCTATTGGGGCTCAACCCCCCTAAGCTTTCTGGCTCTAAGGATCTCAAAAGGCAAGCTCTGTCTACTTCCCCAAGGGCTTTGTCTGAGCTGAGTGAAAAAAGGCAAAACATTTCGGATCTGACTGCTTTGGATCTGAGAAAAGACAAATCATCCTCGAATCCTACAGCTTCCTTGGATCTGACAGGAACTATAGTGATTTCAGGCTCCCGGACTCCAAGTAGCTCCACCTCAGATCTGACAGTTAGAAGCCGGATGCCAATGTTTCATATGAAACAAGTGTCTCTGGCTCCCCCTTCCAAGATTCTGCAGACACAGAGTAAATCCATGACACCCTTCCTCAGCTTCCTCTTCTAGGTCTTCTCAAAGCATGACAGAGGCCAATATGAACAGGATGATGTGGAAGTTTATCAGGGCTCAGATCCAGATGGGGGTCTTGTCATCTCCATCCCATCTTGGATCTGTGAGAGCTCCATCTCATACTTTACAGACTCCTTTTTCAATTCAGCCTATGGTTTTGGAACCCCAGGATCTGGGATACCAGAAAGAGTCTTTGTTGGATTCAAGAAAGCTCCCTTTCTCAACTCTGTCTATGTCCCTGACCAGCCCTGCTCCAAATGTGTTGGATCAGAGAGGGTCTTGAAGCTCAGAAGTTGGCATCAGCTTCTGGTCTGACCTTGTCAGATCCATCCCTTCCTCTTAGAGGCTCTGCTTTCAAGTGTTCTGGTCCAATTCTGTCTGGAGGCCTCAGATCCAGTGCTGGCTCCATTCTCTCCCCTCCAATAGCTTTGGCTCCGAGGGAGGGGGAAGGGGTCTTTCCAGGTCCATTGGCCTTCCAGGTTACAGAAAAGGCGTTTTCTAGGATCAGAGATCTGTTTCCTCATACCTTGGATCTTCCCTGATGTTCTTCTTGTTTCACTGTTGCAGTCATCACACTTGGGTTATCTGCCTGCAGGTAGCCCTCAGTTAGCCCAAATACTAGAGTCTTGGGATTTCTGCGTCAGATGCTGTCACCTCTGCCATGATGTCCGGTCATCAGGGGTATAAAACAGGCAGCCGTTGCCATTACATCAGTCTTTCTTGCAGAGAAGGAGCCTGAAGCAGAAGCAGTTCGCAAGTGCCGGTCGGCCGCTACATGAAATTTCCGTTTTTCGAGTTTCAAACCTGAAGCCTTCTAAAGCTAAGTACCCCGTTGGGGATTCTTTTCTCTTGCTCTAACCGATGTCAGAAAAAGTTAACAACTGCCTTGCCTGTGGTAAGCAAATACCTCACAGAGATTTTCATTCTTACTGCTTCACCTGTTTAGGCCAGACCACGACGTCCCTGGCTGTCAGTTTTGTGCCATGTGTAACACCCGAACCATTCGTCGTCAGGCTATCTTTGTCACTAAATTCTTTTGCTCTCGTTCTCCATATTCTGAAATGGCTTCAATAAGCCATCCAGCTATCAATCTTCTGGAAAAATGTAAAGATAAAGACAGAGACAGACCGCATGGGTCCAAAACTACCGACAGCGCTTCTGTTAAGCTAGTCACCAGTCTGCTGATACTCAGTGAGGCACCTTTGCAGCCCCTGATGCCTACTTCTACAGATTTGCAGGGCTCTGCTGAGACCCATTCGGAGTCTGGCATGCCGCAAGATGCTTCTTTGACTATGGAACCTGCGGATGCCTCTACCTTTGATGGGTCCGGAGCCGCTGTGCAGGCACCGGCTTCTGAGGGTGTATTCTAACCTACCTATGTTCTCATTAAACTGACAACTTTGTTTTTAGCTAAAACTACCAAGTTTCTCAGGCCCAGAGTATGCACTATGCCTAGAAAACTGATGACCAAAGTGCATGCTCAAGCTCCCATGCCACAAAATCAAATGCTTAGAATGGCTGAAGACCTTATTACCCTAATTAGGGGAAGCCAGCCTTCCCCTGCTAAAAGACAAAGAATTGAGTTTATTTCTGATTCTACAGACCAGGAGTCTGATGACTCTGACCCTTCTGATTACCAGGACATACCCTTATCAACATATGAGGATTCAGATGCAGAGGAATCCATTCACTCTGCCTCCCCTCCAGAGGATTTGTCTTTTGGTGAAACCTTGTATACTTTAAGAGAGCATTTCCGCTGGGAATGCTAGGACTACCCTCAGTCCAAAAAGAGACTCAGATAATTTTTAGAGTTGCCTCAGCACAGGCCTCTAGCTATACCCCCTGTCCTGGATATTGTAGATGATATCTTCATGAAATCCAGTCTTACTCCAGACACTTTGCCACCAGCCCCTAGAAAACCTGACAGGTACTACAGAGTGTAGACAAACCAAGTAAAGCAGGAAACAGAATGCAGGATAAAATTTATTCCGGTACCTCGGCCCCAACAGCCTTCAAAGGAATAAAATACATACTTCCAAATGCAGTATATATACTAGTGCTACCAATTAAACATAATTGCATATAATTGAAAGAAATTAAGACAACACTCCAAATTTAAAGAGACATACACAATTCATGAAATTTCTGTCAACTAAATGACAATAGATTACTATCAAAATAGCTTTTAAATATTTGTTAAATATTTAAATTAACTTCTAAATTCAACCCTCGAGGCTTTAATGTTCCATATTTTAAGATAAATCTGCTTTCTAAATTTAATAGACTTTTTAAATAATTGCCTCCAAAAGAAGCATTAGGTTTTGCCAAAGCACTAAAAAATAATGAATCCACAGACCCTTTATGTATATTTTGAAAATGTTCACATATTGGACTATTAGTTCTAACATTACATCACCAATATGTTCTAATATACGTTTTTTTAGTTGTCGCTTTGTCTGGCCTATGTAATATTTCGGTACTAAGCAGTCACAACCAATAATGTAAACTACACCACAAGAACAGCAATTAAATTTGTTTTCAGCATAATATTTAACCCCATTTATAGCACTGCCTGATAGATTCTTAACCCTCTTACATATCTTACATTTACCACATTGAAACATGCCAACTTGTTTTTCAAAATTTGACATATTTTCTTCATTCCCAAAATATCTAAATTTCAATATTTCTTTTAGATTAGAATATCTACCATATGAAAAAGAAACATATTTGGGAAAAAGGTGCCCAATCTCTTCATTACTACAAACTAAAGGCCACAAAAAAATAACAATATCAAACAAAATATCAGAAAATAAAGAAAATTTTGTGACAAAAAATATCCTATCTTCCTTATCTATCCCCTTCTGAGTAATATTAATATTAGATGTCTTAGTAATATGATATTTCTGATCACAATCAAATTTTGCACGATTTTTCCTTAGTGAAGCTTCAGAATAACCTCTGCTTAATAGCCTTTCACAAACTAAATCAAATTCCAAATTCAAAAGGCTATATTCAGAAGTATGTTCATAAATTCTTTTAAATTCCCCATAAGGGAGTGCTTCAATTAGGTGCCTAGGATGTGCACTTAGTGCATGAAGGAAATTATTAGAAGCTACCTCTTTACGAAATGGTTTGAATTGGACAACCCCCTGTTTATCCACATATAGCAGAATATCCAAAAACTGAATTTTCTGTTTATTAGTACTATATGTAAATTCTAAACCAAATTTATTTTTATGCAGATCTACCACAAACTTATCAAACTCTAAGACATCCCCTCTACAAATAAAAATTAAATCATCAATAAATCTAAAATAAGAAACAACATTGTTTTGAAAAAATGTCATGGAATACAAAAAATTAATTTCAAAAATTGACATGAACAAAATAGCGTAAGATGGAGCAAAACTTGCTCCCATTGCAGTGCCGTCCACTTGAAGAAAAAACTTATTATCAAATGTGAAATAGTTGTGACTGAGAGCAAATTCTAAGAGTGAAATTATGAATGATGTACGTGGACCTTCACCTAAGATTTTCATTATAGCCTCCAAACCCAATCTATTACTAATATTAGTATATAGTGATTTTACGTCTACCGTGGCCCAATATAAATCAGAATTCCATTTAAAGTTTCTAATTATCTCACAATATTGGTTTGTATTCCCAATGTGGGAAACAACATATTTTAAATGTTCCTTTAGCACACTATCCAAAAAAATCCCCACAAATTCTAAATAACCACCACAACTAGACACAATGGGACGGCCTGGAGGATCAGAAACATTCTTATGTATTTTAGGTATGGTATAAAAAATGGGATCTCTGGGGTTGGCCACAGATAGACGTTTTACATCTTTGCTATTCAAAAATCCAAGCCTTTCACCTCTCTCTAGAATCTCTAACAACAAAGCATTATATTCAATGATGGGATTACTAGGCAACTCCACATATACTTGATCATTGCATAATAAATCATAACTCATTTTTAAATAATGGCACTTGTTCAAAATTACCCATTTGCCCCCTTTATCTGCAATACAAAAGGCATATTTTTTTGCTGCCTCTTTCATTTCCTTTAAAGCATTCCATTCCAATTTATTTAAATTGAATGAAAAATAATGCTTCAGGAAATTAGCATACTCACTTTCCACCTTTTTGCATAGGACATTCTCAAATGTCCTCAAAACTGCAGAGTTTTTAGGTGGATAAAAATTGCTACGACTTGGAAGCTCAGGTAAAATAAATTTCCCATAGCCTGTATAGAATCTTCCTGAATTAATGTCCACTAAACCTGCCTCATAGTTTCCTACCATTGTGCTATTGCCCCCATAACTAGGGATATCTGAGGCATTTTCTTCCATAACCTCATGTACAGAAATATCCAACAACGGATCAAAAAGAACAGAAAAATCTTCCCAATCATCTATATCACTAAAACTTGCAGAGAGATTAATTAGTGTATTATCAGCATGTACTGATGAATTGTTTTCAGTAATTGTTACGAACATATCATTGACATCATTCAAAATACATTTTTTCTCAAAAAACACTTTTAGATATAGTTTCCTGCAAAACCGTTTAATATCTAAAAGAATGTCACAAAGTGCAGGAACTTTTGTTGCGACAAACTTGCTGCCCAAATTCAACACCATAATCATTTCTGGTGTAAAAACCAAATCACTTAGATTCAAGATGCTGGGCCCAATTTCGTTGTTTTCATGAATGATATTGCTATTCAAATGATCAGCTAATACATGCTGAGCATAATCACTCCAAAAGTTCTCACCATCCAAAGCATGAATCTCACCAACGTACACATTAACCAAACAATCAGCAGTACGCCCATGTGAAATGTGCGAACAAATACCATGTGTTGAAGCAAACGCATCAGCATCTAACTCAGTACCTTTTGTGTGCTGCTGTTGGTTGCAGGTACTACAGAGTACCTGATTCTCATACATTTCTCTTTAAGAATCCTACTGCGGATCCAGAGACCATTTCCCAGGGACCTAAAGGCATTATGGCTACTACAGCCAAAAACCCTACCCCTTCAGACAGGGATTCCAGAGCTTTAGAGAGATTGGGTAAGAAGGTATATACCTCTGCAACTCTTGCCATCAGGGCATTAAATTGCCAGTTTCACATGTTGAAGTACCAGCAACATATTATGGAACTAATTAATTAAAAAATGGTGTTATTTCCAGATTGTGCAGAAAATAAAGATTTACAAGAGTTAATGCATTCTGCAAACCAAGTTAGTAAGCATACTTTGCAGTGTGGCTTTGATGCCCTAGAAGCATCTTGCAGGGCTGCAGTCACTGGATCTGTACTGAGAAAGCATGCTTGGCTGAAGGAACAAACCTTGCCAGATCATGTCAAATCGAAATTATTAGACGCTCCTTTAAATCAGGACCATTTGTTTGGCACCAAAGCAGAAGAAGTTCTTAAAAAGATGGAAGAAAAAGCTAAATATATGCAAACTGTCAAATAATTCTTACAAGTGCAACTCCTAGATTCAGTAGGCACTGGCATTCAAAAAACTGGTCCTTTCCAGCCCCTTCCAGGCCTTCCCAGACCAGACCCAGGGGAAACAGGCCACCCAGATTACAGTCTCAGGGTATGCAGAGATCTAAACAATGGCGTGCCCCCACCCCAAAAACAGGGAGTGGTAAGCCACCCCATTATGGAAAAAGTTCACAATGACTTTTCAGTTATCCTTCCCAGCCCTGCCCAATTACTTGTTCCCCTAAGTGGAAAACTTGCCCTTCATGCAAAAAGCTGGATGTCCATTACTCAGGACCAATAAGTCTTAAACATTGTATCCCAGGGGTACAAATTCTACTTCCTTTCACTGCCAACCCCAAGAGGACTTCCAGACCTTCCTCCAAATCAGTGGGTAGAGGCTCAGAAGCAAGTACTTTCCCTGCTCAATATCAAAGCTATTCAACCTGTTCCAGTAGATCAAAGGGGTCATGGTTTCTACTCCAGACTTTTCCTGGTGCCGAGAAAAGAGGGCTTTTGGCACCCAATCCTGGATCTTTCTATTCTCAACACCTTTCTGGTGATCCCAAAATTCAAGATGCTTACCCTGCAACAGCTTCTTCCCATGCTAGCCAAAGATGCCTGGTTAGTCACTCTAGACTTAAAAGAAGCTTATCTGCACATCCCTATAAGGGAGTCATGCAGGAAATATCTACGTTTCAGGGCAGGCTCTATGCACTTCCTTTTGCCTTATCTATTGTGCCCAGAGTATTCACAAAGTGCCTGGCTCCAGCCATTGCATACTGCAGGCAGAAAAATATCCACATTTTCCCATACTTTGATGATTGTCTGATTCAGGCAGATAGTTAGGAATTGCTACTTCAGCACCTGGCATTTGTAAAAAGACTCCTAACTTCATTGGGGTACACCATCAATGAAAAGAAATCACAACTGGTACCCAGTCAAAAAATAGTATTCCTGGGAGCAAGCTTGAACACAACTTCCCAGATGGCATTTCTCAGTCCAGAAAAACAGGTCTATCTGACCAACTACTTCGAACAAATGGCCACCAAAACCCAGCTATCTGCAAGAAAAATACTGCAAGCCCTAGGGTTCATGGCCTCATGCATTCTGCTAATTCTATATGCAAGACTGCATATGAGGAAACTTCAATGGTACTTAAAAAGTCTTTGGTGCCAACATTCTCTGGATCTGGAAACAGTCATTCCTACCATTCCTTATCTAAGGGCAGAGTTCCTTTAGTGGGCAGAAGCATGCAACCACAACAAGGGACTGCCTTTCACTCTACCTCTCACCACCCAAACCCTGACAACAGACACATCAGACTATGCACAGGGAGCTCACATGGCAGGCAAATGCATTCAGGGCAAGTGGAGCCCAGGACAAATTCTCCTGCACATCAATCAAAAAGAGATGCTAGTTGTACAGAATGCTCTGACAGCCTTCAAATACCTAATCCTTCCAGGACAGCTGCTGATAAAAACAGACAACACCACAGTTATGTGGTACATAAACAAACAGGGGGGAACACATTCTTACCCATTCTGCAGGTTAGCCATGGCCTCATGGAACACAGCCTTGAGCAACCAATTGCGTCTACAAGCTAAATTCCTGCCAGGCAAACAAAATTCACTGGCAGATGACTTAAGCAGAAATATCCTGGACCCACATGAGTGGAAATTGGAGACCAACAACTTCAACCTTCTGATCCAGAGGTGGGGGACACCAGAGTTGGACCTCTTTGCCTCCCTCAAAAACCACCAGTTGAGCAAATTCTGCACCAGGAACCCTCACAGCAGGGCCTGGAAGGTGGATGCCCTATCCTTCCAATGGGAAAACCTTTCTATTTATGCCTTTCCCCCTCTGCCCCTCCTCTCCAAAGTACTACTCAAGATCAAACAGGACAGGCCAAGGGCAATTCTTATTGCCCCAGACTGGCCACGCCAGCACTTGTACCCACTCTTACGCAGTCTGACAATAATGCCACCTTGGCAACTTCATCAGACACCTTCCCTGCTGTCTCAGCAGGAGGGACAGATTTTGCATCCACAGTTGCAAACCCTAAACCTTGCAGCCTGGCTTATCCCCTAAATACACCACCAGCAACCCTCATCAGACAGGTGCTGGACATCATGCTTGAGGCCAGAAGGCCTAGTACCAGGAAATCTAATGCTGAAAAGTGGAAAAGATATTGTTCTTGGAATCAGTCTCAAGGAAAGAACACAGCAGTTCCCTCCTTACCTCAAATCCTTGATTACTTATCAGAACTACTCCACAGAGGCCTATCCTTCTCCTCCATT
Source organism: Protopterus annectens (assembly GCF_019279795.1). NCBI lineage: Eukaryota > Metazoa > Chordata > Ceratodontiformes > Protopteridae > Protopterus > Protopterus annectens. Next base: position 1,171,536,281 of record NC_056741.1, on the reverse strand, counting down.
AAGATTCATGCCTCTGCCATCTCAGCTCATTATAATACTGAGCCACCTCTATTTTCTCACCCTCTCATCAAACAGTTTCTGAGAGGGGCTAACAACTTAAGGCCCCCTAGGAGAGCACCCACCCCTGCCTGGGACCCTAACTTTGTACTGAAAAAGCTCATGCTTCCCCCTTTTGAACCTGCTGCTTCAGCAGAGTTAAAATTCCTCTCTTGGAAAACAGCCTTGGTTTTAGCCATAACTTCAGCAAGAAGTGTGCCTGAGTTACAGGCATTAATGGCTGTGGAACCTTTCATTATTTTCCATGCTGACAGGGTTTCCCTCAGGACTAACTCGTCCTTTATGCCTAAGGTGGTGTCCAGTGTGGCTCTAAACCAATCCATCCATTTGCCAACCTTCTTCCCTAATCCTCAGAATAAAGGGGAAAATATCCTGCCCTCCTTGCACGTGCACAGACAGCTCAGGTTCTACCTTGACAAGACTAAACCTTTCAGAAAATCTGACCAGCTGCTAGTCAGCTTTACTACAGGGGCAAGGCCATTTCAAAACAAACCATTTCTAAATGGAGAGCACACTGCATCCATTTCTGCGACAACCACCATGGAAAATCTACCCCACAGGGGATCAGAACACATTCCACTAGGGCTACTTCCACCTCTACAGCATTTCTCAGGGGAGTCCCTACCAAGGACATTCTGGAAGCTGCATCCTGGAGTTCTGTACTTGCCTTCACCAAGCATTACCACTTACCTATTTTTTCTAAATCCAGAGCTGGATTTGCTACAGCAGTCTTATGAAGCCTGCTAGCCGGCCCTAACACTTCTTGACTGCCTCCACCCTTCCTCAACTTTGGAATCAACCCAAGTGTGATGACTGCAACAGTGAAACGTGAAGAACATAGTACAGTTGTGTACACTTACCATAAATGTAGATGTTCGAGTGTGTTCACTGTTGCAATCCTGGTTTCCCTCCCTCCAGCTCCCTGGTTTTTCTCTCTCCTTTCTACCTATCCTCTGTATGGTCATTTTTAACTGGTAATGTTCCACACCATATACTGACTTCCTATTTGAGGGGGCTCCTGATATTTGGGGCAAGAACTGATGCAGTGGCGTCGGCTGCCTGTTTTATACCTCTGACAACTTGATGTCATGGAAGAGGCAACAGCATCTGATGCAGAAATCCCAAGACTCTGGTATTCTGGCTGACTGAGGGCTACCTGCAGGCAGATAACCCAAGTGTGATGACTGCAACAGTGAATACACTCGAACATCTACATTTATGGTAAGTATATACAACTGTACTTTCTCCTTCTGGTCTGAGGACTGAGCCCATCACTCCTACCATAGGTCAGCCTACCCAAAGGAGCCCCCAGACCATTTCTCCCTAGGAATCCCCTTTTTTTCTGATAAGTCCCAGGAACACCCAATGGAGGTGGTCCCTCGAAATAAAAAGTGCAATAGGTGGCACAGACTCCCCCATGGAATCCCTCACTGAGGACATTGATTTCAATGAGGGAGAAAAATTTCACAGATCACCACCTGAGAAGGTTTCCTTCAGAAACATCCTAGGACTCCTAAGGCAGAAAGGTGGCTGGCTCTCCAATCTCCTTCTCCTGAGGAGTTGGTGTTCCTGGAGGCTTTTGGGGCAGGCCTGACTATGTTTTGAGTGACCCCCCCCCCCAGTGGATGAGCTCATAGATTTAGTTTCCCGCTAGGCTTGGAAGGAACCAAACATGGTTGAGCCTATACCTACGCATCCTGCTAGGTTCCTCAGTCCACTCTCTGACCACTTGGACTGGAGTAAAGGTATCCTGGTTGATGCCATTATTGTGTCAGCAACCACAAAAAATGAGCTAGCTAAACAAAGCTCCACTGTCCATCCACCAAACAAGGAGTCCAGGATGATGGACAGACATGGAAAGTGTGTTTACACCTCATCTAGTTTTGCACTAAGGTCTTTTAAACTATTTGGCACACTTCACCCGATTCCAGCGATACCTGTTTAAACAGCTACCCAACTCTGTAGCTTAGACCATGTTGGAGGAGTACTTGAAGGTTTCTCACCAACTGCTGACTCTATCTTCCCTTGCCAGTTCCTCAGTGAGGTTGATGTCACATACTGTGGAAGGCACCTCTTGAGCAGCCGGTGCAGGCTTAGCCATCAGGAGACATGCCTGGATGAGGCTTTGAGAGTTTGCAGAATCCTTCTAGGCATCATTCATTAATGCCCCCTTTGATGGTTCCTCCTTATTTGGACCATCAGTGAAAGATACGCTTATCCACAGCGAGCAAGAAGGAAATACCTTGTCTGCCATGGGGATTAAGTTTTCTACCCCACAGAGGACCTTTTCTAGGAACCAGAGAGGAGGGCAAAAAGCTTGGTTAAGGAAGTATCAAGGGCCTTTCCAACACCCACGTGGAGATACTTCCTCCAGAGGCAGAGGGGGAAGTTTCAATGGTAGGTGCCACCCCAGAAGTGGGGGGAGGGTTGCTAAAATCAAGGCTTCAGGGAACCTTTCCCCGATAAGCCCTATCAGTGCTTCTGAAGCACTGCCTGACTCTCCATCTCTGGAGGCAGCCTGGGGTTGTCTATCTCTGCAACTAGATGCCTGGACAAATATAACAAACAATACCTGGGTGCTAAGCATAACATCCAGAAATTAATGCATTCCCTTTTCCCCTTCACCTTCATGTCCCAGGAGGTAACTGCCCAATGTGCCACCAAGACAGAGGGAGTAGCAATTCAAGAAGTGCAAAAACTTAAGTCATCCAAGAGGTCCCGACTGAACAAAGAGGATTCAGATCTTATTCAAGCTTCTTTTTGGTGCCAAAGAAAACAGGGGACCTAAGACTAATTCTGGATCTCAGTAACCTAAATCAATATGTCAAGAAGTCAAAGTTCCGTATGGTTCTGATCCAGTCCATTCTGCCACTTCTATGCAAAGATAATTGGATGTGTTCTGTAGATCTCAAGGAGGTGCACTATCATATCAAAATGAATAGATGCTCCAGGAGACACCTGTGCTTTTGTCTGGGAGCCAATCATTACCAGTTCAGAGTAGTGCCCTTTGAACTCACCAGAGCCCCCTGGGTGTTTACCAAGTGTTTGGCAGTTGAGGAAGCTCACATGAGTTTAAAAGGATTCCAGGTGTTTCCCTATCTAGACGATTGGCTCCTTACTGCACTAGTGAGGCATCAACTACTACAAGCCAGGGATTACTTAGTTCAGATCTCCAATTCCCTTGGCATTACAATAAATCTGACAAAATCAAATCTGACTCTTGTACAAAATCTAGAATTTATAGGAATGCAGCTCAACGCTATAACAAAAGTGGCCTACATATCCCTACATCACATAATATCTTTGAGACAACAAGTTCAGGACTCACTATACCCCCCCCCCCCAGCAAGGAGAATACTCAGAGCACTGGGGTCTATGTCAGCTGCAATCATTGTAATTCTCCTAGCAAGATTTTTTATGCAGGTTCTGCAATGGACCCTGGCTGTTCTGTGGTCTGTTCTTTACCAGCATCTATCTTCTCCCATCAAAATGACTTTAACCTGCAGATGTTATCTCCAGTGGTGGATGCTTTCAGACGACCTGTCTCTGGCCATTCTGTCTTCCCCCCAATATCCGCAGTGACCATGGACACTTCCCAATTAGGATGGAGGATGGCATTACAAGGGAAAGATGGTCCAAGGTACGTGGTCCCTATCCAAGACCAAGTAGCATATCAATGTCCTTGAGAAAACATCAGTCCTTCTAATGTTGCAAGCCTTTCAGGACATTCTCCCTCTGCTGAATGTTGCTATTCATACAAACAATATGACGGTCAGGTACATAAACAAACAAGGCAGAAGCCAGTCATATCCGTTATGCAGAAAGCCATGAGAGTTTGGGAATGTGATACCTCTTCAAACTGATTTCTTATTGCAACACACATTCAGGGGAAAACCAACACACTGGCAGGCAGTCTCAGTATGTCCATTCTGACTCCTCATGAGTGGTCTCTCCATTAATCAGTAGTGAACAAGATTTTCAGCCATTGGAGCCAGCCTTGTTGTAATCTTTTTGCCTCTCCCCTAGACAACAATTTCTTTGCTCTGATCCCCCAAAGGAGAAGTCACCAAGGGATGCTCTAGTCCATGATTGTCCCCACGTCTCCTTTGTGCTTGCCCCCTCTACCATTGATCCAGAAATTTCTATAGAAAGCCAGCAGGTTGAAGAGCTCGGTAATCCTCATTGCCCATTTCTTACCTTGTCAGGAATGGTTTCCCTTTCTATGGTCTCACCTCAAGTATCCCCCATGGATACTGGATCACAGACAGGACCTCATTTCTCACCCATCAGAACACTAGCACCCCAGTCTTCATACCCTCAGATTGACTGCTTGGTTTCTCCACTTTCAGTAATTGTAAGAAATTTCAGGCTTGTCCCTCCAGTCTGTGACATAATTTTTGATTTTCAGAAGGCCTCCACTAAAAGGTCTGTAACAGGAAGTGTTAGAGATTTTCATTATGGGTTTTTGAGGAGAATGTGGACCCTTTCTCTCCTCCTACCTTGGCCATTCTCCTTTTTCCTAGTATTCTTTTTCAACATGATGACTTTTTTTTTCTACTATAAAACTTCAGCTGGGCACAATATCTTATTTTCATACTGGAGAGGGATCTTCCTCTCTTTCTACTTCCAAGTTATGTAAAGCTTTCATGAAGGGCATAATTCTACTTAGACCTCCAATAAAAGATCCCCCTTTGGGACCTTACGGGTTGTTCTTCAAGGCCGTATTTAAAACCTTTTAAACCAATTTACAGTTGCAACCTGAAATTTCTTTCATGGAAGACAACTTTTCTGGTGGCCATTACTTTAGCTAAGACAGTATTTGAACTTCCAAGCCTTATCAACCAAACCTCCTTACATCATATTCCATAAAGACAGTGTATCTTTTTGAACTAACCCTTCCTTCACACCTAAAGTAGCCACAGAACAAAGTAGTACAGAAAGTCTGAACAACTGTTTGTATCCTTCTCACCAACTCGTTTAGGTCAAGCAGTTTCCAAAATTACCTTGGCCAATGGATTACTGATTGCATTTCTCATATTTATTCCCAAAAAGGTAATGAATTGCCTCAACCTCCAAAAGCCCACTCTACCAGATCTATGGCTACATCATCTGCAATTTCTTCTAGAACCTCAATTGATGAAGTCTGTGCTGCAGCCACTTGGTCAAAGACTCATAACTTTGTCTCACACTACAGATTAGACATTTCTAGAAGCAGGGCTTCTTTTAGCTCAACAGTGCTCTGGCATATCCTGCATACACATACACAGACACACACACACACACACACACACACACACACACACACATAAATACATGCATATAAACATATACTAGTGTGGCTGGACAAACCATCTTGAAGATAAAGACATTGAAATATGCTCATACTGCCTTTTGCAAGGTGTTTTTGTAATAACTTATTTTTTGGGATCAGGAAGGTTTTACTGTAGGCTTTTCTTTTCTTTTTTGTCAGATTGCTATAAAACTAAATCTTTCTGCATCACTACAGCTCACCAGATATGATGGATAGAGTCTCAGAGTCTTGTCACATATTTCATTGAATATCTAAAACACTCAGTAGATTGCAGTGTAACTTTATTAGTTATTCTGTGTACTACTATGGATATTACACTCCATGCATGTTATGTATGTCAAACTAACAGAATTCTTATTCTTATTCCTTTCACAGGACTGTTGCCTAAACCCAACATTACTGTCAATCCAGAGGTTGTGGGGCAAGGACACAATGTTACTTTACGATGTGAGATTCCAGATAGAGAATATACAGTTTTTTCATGGTATAAGGACAACCAGAGTATTAACTGTAGTGCTGGCTTTAGATGCAGTGAGGACAGCCCAGACTTACACATATCATTCGCAGAAGAAAATGATGAAGGGAATTACAGCTGCTCTGTGACAAACCCAGTGAGCAATAATACAAGTGATGCAGTGGAACTTAAGGTGTATGGTGAGTACTTATGCAGTGCATGTTATGAAAACACTACAATGATAAATGTCAGAAAACAGGCATAAGTCACTAACTACTGAATTCTAAGTGGTATGTGCTATATCTCTCATTTGTAGAACTGAATATTACCTTAGCCTTCATTTATTTATTATAAAAAAATTACTTTGTTCATCAGCAAAATTTGCATCAGTTACTCCAATAACCCAGTCCGACCAGAGTTATCACTCCATTTAACCAGAATAGCCATTAAGAGTAGACTTCCTTACTTTATCTTGCCACCTATCCTGGCTGCTAAGCCTATCACTGTACCATCACCAGCTTAATCACCAGCCAGTTTAGTAGCTCCACCAGCAGTTTTGTTCCAAGCCAATCAAATCCATATGGCTGCGGGGGGCTGAAGTAACAGACCCTTCACCGTACCTTCTTAAAGGAATATGATAACATAGCCCGCATTTTGTGCAGGCATCCACTTGCATACCATGACAACTCAGTACAGTGAAAGTATCCAACCTGTCCCCACCATTTACTTTTCTATCTAGCATATCTTTCATTTATGCTTCAGGTAGCATCATATCATAAGGCATTTCTAGGATGTGCCTGCCCCTCACTGCAGGTCTGACTTTTATTTTTATTGTATTCATTTATTTCCATTTACCAGGGTAGTTTGCTGATCAGTGACTATTTGCAGGCACATCCTTGGTGTAAAGTATTCACAACAGTACTCTCAGAATTAATCAACACTGATGATACTTTCAGTATGAGAAAAAGGTGCTATTACTATTCAAACTTGTTAAATAATTGTGCATTGAAGCTGCGTATAATATAGGGATGTGATGGCTCTCTCTGTGTCCACCCTTGACTTTTGCTTCTTGGAACATGCATCCTACACTCTAACTTTTGCTGCCTACCATGCTAGTAACAACCACAAAAGTTCGCAATGGAGAAACCAAATAAAGGTATTGAGACTGAGGCCAATATCCAACACACAAGAACTCTTTAATTAACGCGAAACACTAACAATGCGTTTTTGAAAACCTTCTTCAGAAACCAAAAACTGATTGTGATGTGTTGACAATTATTTATACATGATGCAGTTAAAATACTGACCAATGAGCAATTGATAACAATAAAATATTAGTATTATTATACTTTACAAATCAGATTTTTACAAAAAATAAGGTCAAGGTAGGACAGGTCATATCCCTCCTTTGGTAGCAAAAAACATCTCTGGATGAGCTGTAGTAGTTATGAGTAAAGTACAAACATGATAATCATACCTTTATTCCACTGAATTTTGATCAAACATTGTCTAAAATTGAGAATAACTTCAAAACAAGGTGTAAATTCAAATTAGGCTGGTTAGATCATCTGTCATCAATATCATTATGTTTCCCAGGCTTTTCAATTTTTGTAATTGTAACTTCTGATTTAGCATATTCCAACAGATTTCCATAAATGTTGTAATAAAATAATGCTGAAATTCCTTTAGGAGAACAACATCTTTCATATCAGTTTGAATAACATCTCAAACCCAAAAAGTAGAGGATGATTTAACTTTCGCATCTTACAACTTTTCTACTCATTGTCTAGGATGGTAAAACTATTTAGTATTTTTAATTAGTTTGTGTCAAATCTAATTAATGTCCCCTTGGATTAAGGTAATTAAATAATTAATAAGCAGTTTTCATATTGCCATAAAATTCTAGTGTATACTTTTTCAAAACTCATCTTATATACTAAGCCCTTAATCTTAGAGGTTCATTATCCTCCAAGGAGGTTTGACTGCTTAAACTGCAACCACTTCTTAACAGTCATAATATTTTAATCAAAAACAACCTTTTCAGATTTTCACAATTTGCTGCAGTAGTTATTTCCTTGTGTCACATTACTGAAAAGAATGCAATATTATCAACTGAAGACATTAGGAATTGTTTGAAAATTAAGAAAAATGCCATCCTGCTTGTAAATGCTAGGATAACTGCTGTTGCTGAATTACTCTTAGTCTTCACATTTGATACAAGTAAACACAGGTGCATGTCATGATCTGTCTTTTCCTTACATTTCAGCATACCTATTTAATGTTTAGATTTTTGCAGAGTCCAGATTTTTGCCTTATATTTTGGGTTTTGCCTCCTAAAAACTGTGGTTTTCTGACAAATCACAGAGGATTGACATTAATAAATAATGACGTACATTTGGACTGACGATAAATAATGACATACATTTGAGTATCAGACTTGCATCCCCACAAAATGCATGCTAACTCAAATCCTATTCTTCTAGAAAGTTTTTATATTTGTAAGAGCAATATTAAAATATGTCCCTATTTTTGAACCTTTGCCCCCCATTATTTTAGGTTTTGTCCAGATTTCTTGTACTAAGTGGTTGAGAGGTATGCATTCCAGTAGTAAGCTTTTCATAATGCTCAATATACATATTTTAAACTACTTAACACTGTTAAAATGTTTAATGTATTTCCTGATTAGGAATTAGTTTGGGAAAATGTATAAAAGATTTACCCTGTGCTAAACTTATTTGACAATATTTTTGTCTATACACATTACCTACCTGTTACACTATTTATTTAGCAGATATAGCTAAATTATCTATACACTTTATAATATGTGAGGATAGTTTAGTTGCTGATGTGCTCCATGTTTTTTTTGGCCATGCAAATCAATTCATCCTTTTGTGGGCTCGGGTTTATTAAAGATAAAACTGACTGTAAATGACATCACTTCTTATTGTATACTGCCGTTTACTACTAGCCATGTTACAATTATTTGTGCTTGGCTCGCATTTTATAACAGGGCATTAGTTAAACAGAGATGGATTTTCATTCGAGTTATAAAAGTCATTTTAGGCAAGGAACATTTTCAATTAAATATCCACACAGATTTTTTTGGACCACAATTATACTTCCAGATTTATGTTGTCACCTCAACAAGCTTTGTTACCTAAATAAATCTTCGATATCTCTTTTTCTGACTCATAAGGATAAATTGGTTTCATTAGAAAAGACATGGTGTGTGTGTGTGTGTGTGTGTGTGTGTGTGTGTGTGTGTGTATATGTAGATATATATATATATATATATATATATATATATATATATATATATAGGTCTACAGGTATATGCCCTTTTCCCCACTGTAGTGCGAATCTGGAGTTAGTGTACATAGTTGGGGGGGTGACACAACCCCCCCCCACATACTTTATGCATTTTAAACCATACACATGGATATTTATAACTGCAATGAATAACTCTTTGCAGAAAGCAATATTTACCTAAACTATGTAGGGGGCTTCACCCCCCCACACCCCCCAATGTTGGGGCACCACTCCTAACTATATATACTAACTTCAGGAACACACTACAGTGAGGAAAAGGGTATATACTTTTTACTTTAATGTGTCAGTGTTATGAGTTTCAGTCAAATGAGTTTTCCGTCTTTTGAACTTTCAGTGTTTTGGTCTCAGTCAAATGAATTTCAGTCAAATGAAATTTAGGTCATATGAAGTAGACCCATATAAAATGTAAATATATATATATATATATATATATATATATTCATAGATTAGTACTAGGCTAACTGTCCTCAGGGACCATTTTAAGCCTAGCCAATTACCCCATGTGAGAATCAAACCCCGGAGCTATATATAGATATAAATTCTGCTGGATGACTTTGCATTATCTGTACTGCTGTGTACATAAAACATGTCATGGTCCTGTTGCTGACTGTTACTATTTTCTTGTAAGTCTGTATACTGGGATCTGTATGCTAACTCTTTAAATTGGCACAATAGTGATGTAAAATTGTCATGTTTGTCATATTTATTTAGTTATATTTTTCATATTTTTGCCATAAGAAGATATTAAAATATAATTATTGAAAAAGATTACATTGTACTATTTTTTTTATTTTGCGCATCTCTCTACATACGTGAACCAACATTCCCCCAACAGTAGACTAGACAAACGCAGTAAAGGGTTAAGGTAGGTAATATATTTTACATTTGCCAGCTGAAGGTAATGAAATTGAAGCCAGGACAGAGAGAAAGCAGTTAATCAGTACCTCACAGCTATATTACCTTTACCTAACTGCCAGCTTCTTGGGCATGCCTAATATAGGCTGTTGTTGACTTTTTTCCTTTATGACCTAGTCAGCCCACCTCCCCTAAAACTCCAATTTAAATATATTCAACAACAAAAGTCAAATCACTGTTCCAGAAACTGTGAAGTACAATGAACAACCTCTGAACTCTTATTACTGTAACCATTTGTGAAGATTGGGTGAAGATAGATGAAGGCTTCCAGCCTAGCCAGATAGAATTTTGAAGATAATTCTGTCATCTGTAAATATTAATGTAAACCACAGGCTTGGTGTCTTAAATGGTAAAAATAGTATTACATGTGGAACTGGAAAAAATGTAACAACAGTTCACTCTACTGACCAAGTAAAGCATGTTGTGACCCCATTGATGTTAAAACTCAGAGCCAATAAGTCTAGAGTGAGGCATGCTGCCTATTGTTTTAAGGCCAGAGTTAATGGCCAGACTTTGCATGCACAAATGTCCTTTATTGCTTTGGTTTCTGCCCAGAGGTGAAGAATGTAAATGTAGTTTCTGTTAGCCTGGGAACCCAGGGAAGTGTGAAGAATGATGTAATGTGAACCAGGAATGTGATTTTAAAAACCAGAGCGAATCAGAGAGCATTAAGCATTTTTGTCTTGACCATCCAACTCACCAGCACTGTCTTGCTCTATATGTAAGTTTATCTTAGACTTGTGTTTTCTCTTAAAATAGCTAGATACTAGAAAGATTAGACTGAGTGTTTTTCTGTGATGTCAGAACTGTACTACTGAATTATTTTAATTATTTCTCTGTGATCTCTGAACTCTTGACTAGCACTGTGTAGTAAAAAGTATTGTCTTGTGTTTTGACTATTTGTTATTAAATATTTTTAAACCCTTTCAACGGTGGCTGTTTTTGTAGAGATAATTTAAGCTCTTTAGAGTACTTGCATGCCTTTGTAAATTGTACAAAGCCACTCTAATAGCTTTAGCCCTGGACTATATCACAAAATGGATAATAATATTGCACAGTATTAATTGGATAAATATTAGTTGGTGGTGGTAGCTGGTACTACTGTATATTCTGGGAAAATGGGCACAGCTGGAGAACCTGTGCTAGCTTTTACCAGGAGTGTCTATGTGGTTGTATAAACTCTTCTCAAAGTGTGTGAGTGTGTGTGGGTGTCTGCTACTTGGACAGGGACATGAAGCACTGGTTGGACAGAGAGCATGCTGGTGGTTTTAGCTTGCCCACTAGGCTGCTGTGCCAGTGGGGAGTCTTACTGGGGACCTGGAGAGCAAGGGAGCGACCAGCCCTGGACTGACTGTGATCCCTGTGTGTTCTTAAGGGAAATTGCACTTTACTGTGTGTATTTGTTATCTTTTCCTCCTGTATGAGACGCCCCTCACTGGTGTTAGTGGTGAGGATTGAGGCTCCTTGATTGCTGGGCCAGGGTGTGGGCGTCACATATTAATTGTTTGGCAGTGGTGGGATATCCATATCACATATTAATTGGTCGGCAAATACTAATTGGATTGTAGTGGTGTGGGTAGAGTGAATTCCTGTAACTGGTGTACAGTGAGCTCTGAATGTTTTTTGTACTCTAAATCAGCCACGGAGTGAATACTCAGAGATCAGATCACAATTTGTTTATTTCTTTTGTTAGCTTAGTTAGTCAAGGTGTGCAAGCAGCATGTCAGCAGAGGAGTATGGAAAGCTGACAAGAAGCCAGCTGGTGGAGATGTACCAGGCTAGTGCATGGAAACCTGACTAAGGCAGACCTGATTGCAGCCTTGGTTACAGCTGCATCAGAAAACAGCATCCAGGAGGACAATCAGACTGGCAGTGGAAATATAATACCCTCGGAGAATGGACAGCTCAACCTTTCTGCAGAGGACTTAAAAATCCATCTGGAGCTAAAGAGACTTTAGTTGGATGCCAGACGTTTTGAAGTAGAAGCAGCTGAGAGAGTAAGGCATCTAGAGAGTGAGGACAAGGAGAAACTGTGATGTTTGCAGGCTATGGAGAATGAGAAACTGCTACGCCTGGAAGCTGAGGAAAAGGAGAGGCAGAGGCAGCATGAGAAGGAGGTGATGACTCTTTGCCAGAGTCATGGAGGTAATGGGGAAGGGAGTAACTGGACCCCAGAAGCACAAAAGGTCAGTAAATTTCTTCCGCAGTTTAAAGAGGAGGATAATTTTGATAGCTTCAGTCATATGTTTGAGAGGGTATGCAAACAGTATGGTGTTGACCAAAGGCTATGGGTACGGTTCCTGACCCCCTTACTCTATGGTAAAGCTGTAACTGTTTTGTCAAAAATGTCTGACATTGCATGTTTTGATTATACTGCTGTTAAAAATCACTTGTTAGAATTGTTTAAGCTAACACCTGAAACATATAGGAAAAAGTTTCGTGAGCACAGACACAAGGCAGATGAAAGTGTGTGTGAATATGTTGCTGAACTGGGCACTTATTTCCATAGGTGGGTGAGTGGATGTCAGGGCACCACTTTTGAAGGGCTGGCAGACCTTTTGGCAAGGGAACAAGCCCTTAGCAGTTTGTCTGAGTACATGAGGATCTGGTTAGCTGACAGACAATGTGCTACTTCAGATGAGTTGGGGAAGAAGGGAGACCTACACCTGGCAAGCAGGTCAGCCCTGCACAGGAAAGGGACTCCCAGTACTGCTCATGGGTCTAAAGGAACCCTGGGTTGGCAGCACAGACTGCCCTAACAGAATCTGCCAGTAGCAGAGGAAGCCACTAGTCCAGGTACACATCCAGGAGCTAGGGTCAAATGTTCTGAATGAAACCAGTGGGGCCATGTGGCATACAGGTGTCCTCAGAGGCAAGGTGGGGAACAAAAGGTAAGGAAGCCAGAAAGTGGGAAAGACAAAATGCCAATAGTAGGGTGTCTTGGGACAACAAGGGTACCAAACTACCCCCAGAGGTTAAATCCTATTGTAGTGAAAGGCAAAGAGGCCATTGCCAAGAGAGACAAAGCATCTGATATAACCATTGTAAAGCCTACAATGGCTACAGAGGAGCACTACTTGCCTGGGCAGTCTACTCCATTCAGGGCTTTAGGCGGTATCCCATTCCAAATAGCTTTGGCTAGGGTTCACCTTGACTGGGAGGATGGAAAAGGAAGCCAGTAAGTAGGTGTGTTTGAGGGTATACTTGCAGATGTCCTGATAGGGAATGATTTTGATAGTTCAGTACCCTGTGCTTGTGCAGTTACACGCAGTCAGGCTTGGAGACAAGCAGGTAAGTCTGGGAGCCTGAGGGAGACGCAGGCAGACTGCATACTTGCAGCCAGGACTGGTGAGGTGGTTATTTCAGGGAGGTAGCTACCCTGTAGCAATGAGAATGAAGGTGAGCCACAGCTGCTTGGGGATACTGATGGTCCCTTGGACAGAGTGACTGCAAAGGTAGAGGTGAGTAGTAGCACCCAGGCTGACAGTGAGGAACCACTGTCAGAGGATGCCAGACTTCCTGTGGAAGGGGAGCTGGGAAAGTTTACAAGGAGAGAGTTGAAACAGGCTCAGCTCTCAGACCCTACATTGCAAGGCCTGAGGTAGGTAGCTAGGGAGGCACCTGATTCTCAAGGAAAGGGGGAATCTGTACACTGGGACAAAGGGTTACTGTAGAGAGAGTGGACCCCTGAGGGAGGGCTAGAAGGTGAGAGAGTACAGCAGTTGGTAGTGCATAGAGCCTACCATCTGGTGCTTCTAGTCATAGCCCATGATATTCCCTTTGCGGGTCATATAGGCATAAAATGTACAAAGAGGCATATTATGCAGAACTTCTATTGGCCTGGAATTTTCATAAATGTAACAGGGTACTGCAGGACCTGTGAGCAGTGCCAAAAGGTAGGCAAGGCAGGAGACAAGGTGAAAGCTCCTTTGATGCCTTTGCCTGTGATTGAGGAGCCATTTCAGAGGGTGGCTATGGATATTGTGGGTCTTCTGAGTACCCCAAGTTCCACATGGAAAAAGTATATCCTAGTGGTAGTGGATTATGCTACACAATACCTTGAGGCAGTGGCTTTGTCCTCTATTGAGGCAGAGAAGGTGGCAAATGCTTTGTTAAAGATTTTCAGCAAGGTAGGTTTCCCAAAAAAAATACTGACTGATACAGGTGCCCAATTTCATGTCAGACATGCTGGCTTGTCTGTGGATGTATTGTGGGGTGAAGTACATGAAGGCCACCCCCTACCATCCCCAGTCTAACGGTTGTCTTGAGAGGTTAAACTCTACAAACAAGTCCATGCTATGGGCATTTGCAGATCAGTTTAAGGGGAGTGGGACAAATATTTGCCCCATTTGGTGTTTGCTTACAGAGAGGTTCCAGAGGACTCCACAGGTTTTTCACCCTTTGAATTGCTGTATGGGCATAGGGTGAGGGGACCTCTAGATTTAATTCAAGATAAGTGGGAAGATGAGTGCGAGTCTCACAAGGAGTCTGTTGTGGCATACATCCTAAACCTCAGGACAAGGCTCAGGGAACTCATGGGCTTGGCCCAGTAGAACCTGGCAGAAGCCCAACAACAGAAACAGGTGTGGTATGACAAGAATGCTCGAGCTAGAGATTATGTTATGGGGCAGCAGGTAATGGTTCTCATTCCTGTCAGACACAACAAGCTGCAAGCAGCTTGGGAGGGACCCTACAAGGTGGTAAGAAAGGTAAGTGATGTTAATTACATGGTGGAACTGCTTGGTAGAAGGCAGGGGCACAAATTGTACCATGCTGACATGATGAAACCATACCATGATGGGGAGGCCCTTGTGCTAAGCATTTGCAGTGGAATTCAGGAGGAGTCTGAGGGAGATCTGGGGACTGATCTCCTCAGTGAGGCTCGGGCTGACACCTCAGTGGAAGGGGTAGCAATGTCCCAGCAGCTATCTCTTACCCAGGTTTGAGAAATCCGAGCAGTGTTGCAGGAATTTGGGAAAATGTTCACTGGGAAATCAGTGTGCACCCACCTGGGGCAGCACCATGTGAATACAGGACCCCAAAGGCCTATTAGGCAGGTTCCTTACAGAGTGTCTGAGAGAGTCAAACAGACTGTGAGGGAGGAGGTACATGAGATGTTGGAACTAGGGGTAATTCAAGAGTTCAACAGTCCCTGGGCCTCCCCAGTGGTGCTGGTGCCAAAGAAGGATGGCAGCACCAGGTTCCATGTGGACTACAGGAAATTAAATAGTCACACAGAGTCAGATGCTTACCCCATGCCCAGGACAGATGAAGCCCTAGAGCAGCTGGGTGGGGCTATGTATCTTACAGCCATTGATCTTACCAAGGATTACTGGCAGGTGCTCTTGACTCCCAGTGCTAGAGAGAAGTCAGCCTTTGTGACTACTTTTGGCTTGTATGAGTTCACAAAGATGCCCTTTGGGATTAAGAATGCCCCAGCAACTTTCTAGAGGCTGGTAGATCATATCCTAGCAGGAGCAGGGGGGGTTTGCCCTTTCTTACCTAGATGATATTGCCATCTACAGCCATTCCTGGCCAGAGCACCTTCAGCATGTCAGGGAGGTGCTGGGCAGACTACAGAGGGCAGGGATGACCATTAAGATGAGCAAATGTCAGGTGGGTATGGGAGCGGTCTTCTACCTATGACACAGAGTGGGGAGTAGTAAGATAAGGCCAGAACCTGCCAAAGTGGAAGCCATTCAGGCATGGCCTATACCTGTTACTAAAAAGCAAGTGAGGGCATTTTTAGGGACAGCAGGGTACTACAGAAAGTTCATCCCCAGTTATAGTACCATAGCTTTTCCCCTCACAGACCTGACAAGGAAGAACAGGCCATATAAGGTAGTGTGGACCCTAGAATGTGAGCAGGCTTTCCAGAAGCTTAAAGAAGCTTTGGTAAGACCCCCTGTGTTAGCCAGTCCAGATTGCAGCAAAGTATTTGTTATGCAGGTGGATGCTTCAAACCATGTGGTGGGGGCTGTACTTAGCCAGATTTATTCAGAGGGGGAAGAGCACCCAGTGGTTTATCTGAGTCGTAGGCTCCAACCCAGGGAGGAATGCTATGCAACTGTAGAAAAGGAATGTCTAGCCATAGTGTGGGCATTGCAGAAACCTCAGCCTTATCTGTATGGAAGGAAATTCACTGTTATGACAGATCACAACCTCCTAACATGGTTAAATAGAGCCAGCCAGCAAAATGCCAAGTTGCTAAGCCTGGGGTTGCAAGCATATGATATGTCCATGCAGCACCGTAGTGAGATTAGCAATGCCAATGCAGATGGGCTATCAAGACAGGAAACAGGAGTAAGGTATACTCAGACAGACCTAACTCCCTCAAGCAGCGTTTCTCAAGAGTCATTTAAAAAACTAGCTTGCATTCTCTGGGGGTGGGGGGTGGGTATGTGAAGATTGGGTGAAGATAGATGAAGGCTGCCAGCCTAGCCAGATAGAATTTTGGAGATAATTCTGTCATCTGTAAATATTAATGTAAACCACAGGCTTGTTTTCTTAAATGGTAAAAATAGTGTTACATGTGGAACTGGAAAAAATATAACAACAGTGAACTCTACTGACCAAGTAAAGCATGTTGCGACCCTTTGATGTTAAAACTCGGAGCCAATAAGTTGAGTGAGGCATCCTGTCTATTGTTTTAAGGCCAGAGGTAATGGCCAGACTTTGCCTGCATAAATGTCCTTTATTGCTATGGTTTCTGCCCAGAGGTGAAGAATGTAAATGTAGTTTCTGTTAGCCTGGGAACCCAGAGAATTGTGAAGAATGATGTAATGTGAACGACGAATGTGATTTTAAAAATCAGAGAGAATCAGAGAGCATTAAGCATTTTTGTCTTGGCCATCCAACTCACCAGCACTGTCTTGCTCTATATGTGAGTTTATCTTAGACTTGTGTTTTTCTCTTAGAAATAACTAGAAACTAGAAATATTACTCTTAAGTATTTTTCTGTGATGTCAGAACTGTACTACTGAATTATTTTAAGTATTTCTCTGTGATCTCTGAACTCTTGACTAGCACTGTGTAGTAAAAAGTACTGTCTTGTGTTTTGACTATTTGTTATTAAATATTTTTAAACCCTTTCAACTGTGGCTGTTTTTGTAACGATAATTTAAGCTCTTTAGACTACTTGCATGCCTTTGGTAAATTGTATAAATCAACTCTAATAGCTTTAGCCCTGGGCTATACTACCAATTGGATAATAATATTGCAGAGTAATAATTGGGCACCCGTTTAAGGTCCTTTGAGTAGCTGATAAATATTAGTGGGTGGTGGCAGCTGGTACTACCATATAGTCTGGTAAAAAGGGGCACAGCTGGAGAACCTGTGCCAGCTTTTCCCAGGAGTGTCTGACATGTGGTTGTATAAACTCTTCTCAAAGTGTGTGAGTGTGTGTGAGTGTCAGCTACTTGGGCAGGGACATGAAGCACTGGTTGGACAGAGAGTGTTCTGGAGGGTTTAGCTTGCCCACTAGGCTGAGATCTGGACCCTATAGCTGTGCCAGTGGGGAGTCTTATTGGGGACCTGGAGAGCAAGGGAGCAACCAGCCCCTGACTGACTGTGATCTTTAATAATTATATGTTATGTGTGATTAAGGGAAATTGCACTTTACTGTGTGTATTTGTTATCCTTTCCTCCAATATGAGACGTCCCCTACTGGTGTTAGTGGTGAGGATTGAGGCTCCTTGATTGCTGGGCCAGGGCATGGGCATCACACCATTTTCACTTTACAAACAGGTGACTTCTAGCTTCAAGCAGTAACCTCGGTCTACTTGAAAGTAACTTTTCTCCTTTTATTTTCCAAATCCCTGCATATCAGCACAACTTCTGGTATAACACTGCTAGAGCAGAAAGCAGTTTACTTAATTACTTTCAATTAAGCCTTTTTTCCTTCTTACTGAGTTAGTAATTATTTCTGTTTTTGAGAGATAATTATTTCAAGTTTTTATTGACAGTCACCTAGCAGACCCAAACATCAAGATGGTGAGACGCTGATGCACAAAGTCATGCCAGGATACCAATGACAATCTCCTGGCACCCATTAAATTTTCTTTTCTTCTTCTGAATGTCTTCTCTTCTGCTATATGTGACATAAGCATGCCACTTAGAACTTGTTGGCTTAAAGCAAAAGATCAGCTGCAGCCCATATGACAAATCAAATGCTAACTATAAAATAAGGCTATGTGTGTCATTAGAGTCTCAAGAAAATGCTGAAAAAGCCCCTCCCTCTCTCTCTCTCTCTCTCTGCATGGGATCTTTTATAACTACCTGAGCTGCCATCAACTAAAGCTGATGGAATCATGTCTTATTTATTTTTATGTTGTTTGTTCCTTTACTTTTCAAAAGACTTATATATATTAAAAAAAATCCTTTCCTTATAAAGTGTTAGTAGTTTAAAGTTAATAGTTTATAATTTAGGTTCATAGGTTCATAGGTAGGTACTAGACTATCTGCCCAAAGGCATTTATAAGCCTTGCCAGAATGTGTTGGCTTTTGCTGCCCCCTTAGATTTGTTCCCTGTGCCTCTGTCCAGCAGATCCACTGAAATGATCCCTGGGGTAAGCTTTCTGTTTCCCATCCACTCATCAAGGTTTCTATTGAAGAGTTCTAGCAAAGAGCTCTGCCTAATGTAGATTGGAATCTTGTTCAAAAGCATGGGAAGTCTCTGGGACAGGAATCTATCCCTCCAGCATGTCCTATTTATTGTTGTGGTGAGGTTTAGATCCCTAGAGCGTGTGGCTTGAGGGGATAAGGTTTTCTTTAGGTGGAGCATGTCCATCAATTCTCTGTTGGACATGGCCTTGTATGTCAGGTAGAGATCACCTCTGAGCAGGCGGTATGCAACCAAGTACAGCTGGAGTTTCTTCAGTTGAACTGCATAGGGCATCTGTTTGAGGTCCGTGATCCTCTTGGCGAGGTACTTCTGTGGTCTTTCCAGCTGTTGCAGGTGTCTTGTAAGGTACATCCCAAATATGGTGTTGTACTCTATGACGGGTCTGATGAGTGATGAGTAGAGGGGCACAATGACCTCTTTTGATCTGGATGCAAACCCTTTTGTGATTAGGTTGGTTAGGAGGTATTTTGCCAGCATCTTCTCTTTCTGTTGGGGCTCAACCCCACCTAAGCTTTCTGGCTCTAAGGATCTCAAAAGGCACACTCTGTCTGCTTCCCCAAGGGCTTTGTATGAGCTGAGTGAAAAAAGGCAAACAATTTCGGATCTGACTGCTTCAGATCTGAGAAAAGACAAGTCATTCTTGGATCCTACAGCTTCCTCGGATCTGACAGGACCTATAGTGATTTCACGCTGCCTGACTCCAAGTAGCGCCACCTCAGATCTGACAGTTAGAAGCCAGATGCAAATGTTTCATATGAAACAAGTGTCTCTGACTCCCCCTTCCAAGATTCTGCAGATACGGAGTAAATCCAGGACACCCTTCCTCAGCTTTTTGAAGCATGACAGAGGCCAATATGAACAGGATGATGCGCACATTTCTCAGTATCTCAGATCCAGATGGGGGTCTTGTCATTTCCATCCCATCTTGGATCCATGAGAGCTCCATCTCATACTTTACAGACTCTTTTTCCAATTCAGGCTGTGGTTTTAGAACCCCAGGATCTGGGATACCAGAAAGAGTCTTTATTGGATTCTAGACAGCTCCCTTTCTCAACTCTGTCTGTGTCTCTGACCAGCCCTGCTCCAAATTTGTTGGATCAGAGAGGTTCTTGGAGCTGAGAAGTTGGCATCTGCTTCTGGTCTGACATTGTCAGATCCATCCCTTCCTCTTGGAGCCTCTGCTCTTAACAGCTCTGGTCCAGTTCTGTTTGGAGGCCTTGGATCCGGTGCTGGCTCCATTCTCTCCCCTCCAATGGATTTGGCTCTGAGGGAGAGGGAAGGGGTCTTTCCAGGTGTGTTGGCCTTCCAGGTTACAGAAAGGGCTTTCTCTAGAATCAGAGAACTGTCCCTCATACCTTGGATCTTCCCTGTCCTCCTTCTGGTCTGAGGACTGAGCCCATCACTCCTACCATATGTCAGCCTACCCAGAGGAGCCTCCAGACCACTTCTCCCTAGGAATCCTCTTTTTTTCTGATAAGTCCCCAGAACATCCAATGGAGGAGGTCCCTCGAAATAAAAAGTACAAGAAGTGCCACAGACTCCCCATGGAGTCCCTCACTGAGGACACTGATTTCGATGAGGGAGAAGAATCTCACAGATCGCCACCTGAGAAGGTCTCCTTCAGAGACATCCTAGGACTCCTATGGCAGAAAGGTGGCTGGTCCTCCCAACCTCCTTCTTTTGAGGAGTTGGTGTTCCTGGAGGCTTTTGGGGCAGGCCTGGCTATGTCTTGGGTGACCCCCCCCAGTGGATGAGCTCATAGATTTAGTTTCCCGCTAGGCTTGGAAGGAACAGAACATGGTTGAGCCTATACCTAAGCATCCTGCTAGGTTCCTCAGTCCACCCTCTGACCACTTGTACTGGAGTAAAGATGTCCTGGTTAATGCCATTATTGTGTCAGCAGTGACAAAAAAGGAGCTAGCTGAACAAAGCTCCACTGTCCATCCACCAAACAAGGAGTCCAGGGTGATGGACAGACATGGAAAGTGTGTTTACATCTCAGCTACTTTTGCACTGTGGTCATTAAACTATCTGGCACACTTCACCCGATTCCAGCGATACCTGTTTAAACAGCTACCCAACTCTGTTGCTTAGACCATGTCAAGGAGTACTTGAAGGTTTCTCACCAACTGGTGACTCTATCTTCCCTTGCCAGTTCCTCAGTGAGGTTGATGTCACATACTGTGGAAGGCACCTCATGAGCAGCCTGTGCAGGCTTAGCCATCAGGAGACATGCCTGAATGAGGCTTTGAGGGTTTGCAGAATCCTTCTAGGCATCACTCATTAATGCCCCCTTTGATGGTTCCTCCTTATTTGGACCATCAATGAAAGATACACTTACCCACAGTGAACATGAAGGAATGACCTTGTTTGCCATGGGGATTAAATTTTCTAGCCCTCAGAGGACCTTTTCTAGGAACCAGAGATTGTTAAGGAAGTATCAAGGGCCTTTCCAACACCCACATGGAGATATTTCCTTCAGAGGCAGAGGGGGAGGTTTTAGTGGTAGGTGCCACCCCAGAGTCAGGGGGGGGGGTCCATAAAATCAGGGCTTCAGGGAACCTTTCCCCGATAAGCTGTATCAGTGCTTCTGAAGCACTGCCTGACTGTCCATGTCTGGAGGCAGCCTGGGGTTGTCTATCTCTGCACCTAGATGCCTGGACAAATATAACAAACAATAACTGGGTGCTATGCATAACATCCAGAGATTAATACATTCCCTTTTCCCCTTCACCATCATGTCCCAGGAGGTAACTGCTCAGTGTGCCACCAAGACAGAGGGAGTAGTAATTCAAAAAGTTCAAAAAACTTAAGTCATCCAAGAGGACCCGACCGAACAAAGAGGATTCTCATCTTATTCAAGCTTCTTTTTGGTGCCAAAGAAAACAGGGGACCTAAGACTAATTCTGGATCTCAGTAACCTAAATCAGTATGTCAAGAAGTCAAAGGTATGTATGGTTCTGATCCAGTCCATTCTGCCACTTCTATGCAAAGACGATTGGATGTGTTCTATGGATCTCAAGGTGGTGCACTATCATATCAAAATGAACAGATGCTCCAGGAGACACCTGCATTTTTGTCTGGCAGCCAGTCATTACCAGTTCACAGCAGTGCCATTTGAACTCAGCAGAGTCCCCTAGGTGTTTTCCAAGGGTTCAGCAGTTGAGGAATCTCACATGAGTTTAAAAGGATTCCAGGTGTTTCCCTATCCAGATGATTGGCTCCTTATTGCACCAATGAGGCATCAACAGGGATTACTTAGTTCAGATCTCCAATTCCCTTGGCATTACAATAAATCTGACAAAATCAAATCTGACTCCAGCACAGAATCTAGAATTTATAGAAACACAGCTCAACACTATAACAAAAGTGGCCTACATACCTCTACATCACATAATATCCTTGAGACAACAAGTTCAGGACTTACTAACCCCCCCCCCCCAAGCAAGGTTAATACTCAGAACACTGGGATCTATGCCAGCTGTGATCATTCTAATTCCTCTACCAAGATTTTTTATGCAGGTTCTGCAATGGACCCTGGCTGTTCTGTGGTCTGTTCTTTACCAGCATCTATCTTCTCCCATCAAACTGACTTTAACCTGCAGATGTTATCTCCCATGGTGAATGCTTTCACACGACGTGTCTCTGGCCATTCTGTCCCCCCCCAATATCCACAGTGACCATGGACACTTCCCAATTAGGATGCAGGGTGGCATTACAAGGGAAAGATTGGACAAGGCATGTGGTCCCTATCCAAGACCAAGTTGCATATCAATATCCTCGAGATACCATCAGTCCTTCTAATGTTGCAAGCCTTTCAGAACATTCTCCCTCTGCGGAATGTTACTATTCATACAGACAATATGACAGTGGTCAGGTACATAAACAAACAAGGCAGAAGCGAGTCATATACATTATGCAGAGAGCCATGAGAGTTTGGGAATGTGTGACCTCTTCAAGCTGCTTTCTAATTGCAACACACATTCAGGGGAAAACCAAAACAATGGCAGACAGGCTCAGTAGGTCCATTCTGACTCCTCATGAGTGGTCTCTCCATCAATCAGTAGCAAACAAGATTTTCAGCCATTGGAGCCAGCCTTGTTGCAATCTTTTTGCCTCTCCCCAAGACAACAATTTCTTGGCTCTGATCCCCCCAAAGGAGAAGTCACCAAGGGATGCTCTAGTCCACGATTGTCCCCGGGTCTCCTTTATGCTTGCCCCCTCTACCATTGATCCATAAATTTCTATAGAAAGCCAACAGGTTGAAGAGCTTGGTAATCCTCATTGCCCCATTCTGGCCTTGTCAGGTATGGTTTCCTTTTCTATGGTCTCACCTCAAGTATCCCCCATGGATCCTGGATCACAAACAGGACCTCATTTCTCACCCATCAGAACACTAGCATCCCAGTCTTCATACCCTCATACTGACAACTTGGTTTCTCCACTTTCAGTAATTGTAAGAAATTCCAGGTTTGTCCCTCCAGTCTGTGACATAATTTTGGATTCTCAAAAGACCTCCACTAAAAAGGTTTATAACAGGAAGTGTAAGAGGTTTTCATTATGGGCTTCTGAGGAGAATGTGGACCCTTTCTCAGCTCCTACCTTGGCAATTCTCCTTTTTCTTAGTACCCTTTTTCAACATGGAGCCATTTTTTCTACTATAAAACTTCAGCTGGGTGCAATATCTTATTTTCATACTGGAGAGGGATCTTCCTGTCTTTCTACTTCCAAGTTATGTAAAGCTTTCATGAAGAGCATCATTTTACTTAGACCTCCAATACAAGATCCCCCCTTTGGGATCTAACGGTTGTTCTTCAAGGCCTTACTCAAAACCTTTTAAACCAGCTGACAGTTGCAACCTGAAATTTCTTTCATGGAAGACAATTTTTCTGGTAGCCATTACTTTAGGTAAGACAGTATCTGAACTTCAAGCCTTATCAACCAAACCTCCTTACATCATATTCCATAAAGACAGAGTATCTTTATGAACTAACCCTTCCTTCATGCCTAAAGTAGCCACGGAATCAAACATTAATCAATCAATTCAATTGTCAGTTTTCTTTCCCAAATTTTCTAATAAAGGTGAATGCATTTTGTATCTCCTTGATGTTCATAGACAATTATATTTCTATCTTTACAGAACAAAATAGTACAGAAAGTCTGAACAACTGTTTGCATCCTTCTCACCAACTTGTTTAGGTCAAGCAGTTTCCAAAATTACTTTGGCCAATGGATTACTGATTGCATTTTTCATATTTATTCCCAAAAAGGTAATGAATTGCCTCAACCTCCAAAAGCCCACACTACCAGATCTATGGCTACATCATCTACATTTTCTTCTAGAACCTCAACTGATGAAATCTGTGCTGCAGCCACTTGGTCAAAGACTCATAACTTTATCTCACACTACAGATTGGACATTTCTAGAAGCAGGGCTTCTTTTGGCTCAACAGTGCTCAGGCATATCCTTCCTTGAGGGCCACCCAAGAGGATGTGGCTGGGGACTCTGACCCATCAGTGAGGAAGAATGAAAAGGACATCAGATATAGAAGTTATGTACTTACCATAACTTGGCATCTGTGTCATCCATTTTCATTCTTCCTCACGTCCCTCCCAACCACCTCCCGGTCTTGTCTCTCTGAGAAGTTAGCTAGAAGATTTTGGAATCCATAAGCTCTAGGTTTGGGTCCCAAAATACTACTTTTTCTTCTGCTCTGTTCCTTTATACTGTGGGCTGTGTGGCAGCAAACTTGATCTGGGGTGTTAGGGAAGGTATGGTGCTTTATGGGAAGAGGGAGGAGCTTGAGACTCTGATCTGGAAGCCTTGGAATGTGGCTGAGTCATATCCAATATCAGATAGAAAACCCATCAATGAGGAAGAATGAAAATGGAAAACATAACTTCTATTTTTGGATGTGGTTAGAGTTTGTTGAAATTTTGTATTTAGATATTTTTGCTGTCGATATTATGCTGTCTATATTATTTTAAACATTAACACACACATACACACACACACACACACACACACACACACACACACACACACACACACACACACACACACACACATATGTGTGTGTGTATACTGAATTTTATTTGACTAAGATGAAGAGAAAATATAGACTTTGCAAGCATAGACATCCTACTACTCACATGCTGAGCAACAATCATGGAGGATACAAGACTTAAATTAAAAATATACATATAAACATTGTTTGGCCAAGTCTCTATTTTACCTTTCATGTGGGGTTGCACCCGCCACCCCCTGCTAATTACACATACTAACTCTTCAGATCACACAATGTTAGGAAAAGGGCGTATTTCCATACCCCGAGAATTGTGCAGTCTTGCACACCTGTCAACCATCTGTTTAGTTAACCAAATTTTGTTAGCTAAACAAATGTTGAACAAAGATGGGGTTTATTCAGTACACACACACACACACACAAATATATCTATATCTATATCTATATATATATTATATATACATAGATATATATGGGTCACACACACACACACACACACACACACACACACACACACACACACACACACACACACACACACACACATGCACAAACACATACAAATACACACATATACACACATATAAACATATACTAGTGTGGCTGGACAAACCAACTTGAAGATAAAGACATTGAAATATGCCCATATTCTTTTTACAAGGTTATTTTGATGTAATAACTTATTTCTGGCCTCTGGAAGGTTTTATTGTAATTTTTCCTTTCTTTTTTGTCAGATTACTATAAAACTAAATCTTTCTGCATTACTACATTTCACCAAATATGATGGATAGAGTCTCAGAGTCTTGTCACATATCTCATTGAATATCTAAAACACTCTGTAGATTGCAGTGTAACTTTATTAGTTATTCTGTGTACTACCATGAATATTGCACTCTGTGCATGTTATGTATGTCAGACTAACAGAATTCTTATTCTTATTCCTTTCACAGCACTGTTATCTAAACCCAATTTTACTGTCAATCCAGAGGTTGTGGAACAAGGACACAATGTTACTTTACGATGTGAGATTGCAGATAGAGAAGATACTGTTTATTCATGGCATAAGAACAACCAGGGTATTAACTGTAGTGCTGGAATTCGATGCAGTGAGGACAGCCCAGACTTACATATACCACTCGCAGAAGTAAATGATGAAGGGAATTACAGCTGCTCTGTGAAAAACCCAGTGAGCAATAATACAAGTGATACAGTGGAACTTAAGGTGTATGGTGAGTACTTATGCATGTTATGAAAACACTAAGATGATAAATGTTAGAAAATAGGCATATGCCACTAACTACTGAATTATGTTAAGTGGTATGTGCTATATCTCTCATTTGTACAAGTGAATATTACCTTAGCCTTCATTTATTTATTATAAAAAAATTACTTTGTTCATCAGCAAAATATGCATCAGTTACTCCAATAACCTATTCTGACCAGAGTTATCACTCCATTTAACCAGAATAGCCATTAAGAATAGACTTCCCTACTTTATCTTGCCACCTATCCTGGCTGCTAAGCCTATCACTGTACCATCACCGGCTTAATCACCAGCCAGTTTAGTAGCTCCACCAGCAGTTTTGTTCCAAGCCAGTCAAATCCATATGGCTGCAGGGGGCTGAAATAACAGACCCTTCACCATACCTTCGTAAAGGAATATGATAGCCTGTATTTTGTGCAGGCATCCACTTGCATACCATGACAACGCAATACAGTGAAAGTATCCAACCTGTCCTCACCATTTACTTTTCTATCTAGCGTAAGTTTCATTTATGCTTCAGGTAGCATCATATCACAAAAGGACACAACATCTTGTGCAAAGGTATCTTCTGATACAAAAAAGCCTGGTACAAATGTTAAGCCTTTATTGAGAACCATCAATTCAGTAGGTGTTAAAACATGGTCAGATAGATTTAAAACATTATGGTTAGACTAAACATTTAGTTCTGCATTGCCAGTTTGAGCAAGCCCTGAATGCTGTTTATTTGCTTTATGCTTCCTCCCCCCCGTGGTATTTGGGCCTAAAGGGACACAAGGAGAAATTCTTTTGGGAGAGGGTGATCCTGATGCAGTCTGTGAGTCATTCTCATTACAGGACGAAAGTTCATCCGTAGATGATTATTGAGGTCAGACGCCACTTTATGTTTATGTAATTTGTCAAAAGCAACATTGCATATGGTCTCTGAGGGTATTAAGATCCAATGTTTGGCACTCCAAACTATTTAAGGCTTATATTGCCAAGGATATAATGCCACGTGGTTTAAGAGTTAGAATTCAGCCTCTTGTTAGTGAAATTGATGATGAACTCACTAATGAATGGGCTGGCATTCAACATCAAGCCAGCATGTTTTTTATTAAAGCTTTGGCCAAGTTCTATGAACGTGTAATAGACAAAGAGGTTAATATTGTGTTGAGTTTAGTTAATGAGGTTAAACCTTTCGAGGGGGAATCTTTTTTTAACAAAAAATCTTACCAAAGTGGTGTCTGACCTCAATAATTTGGATGAACAATTGAAATCTAAGAAAATCAAAAAATTTAATAGAGACCAGTCAGACTACCAAGGGAGCAACCCTTTTACTATCACTAAACATGTCAAGTTTCAGTCACAACCAAGTCGTCCTTCTAAAAGGAAAATACCCAAATCTATATTAAGGAATCGTATCTCAGATACGGGATCATCTACGGATGAACTTTCGTCCTGTAATGAGAATGACTCACAGACTGCATCAGGATCACCCTCTCCCAAAAGAATTTCTCCTTGTGTCCCTTTAGGCCCAAATACCACCGGGGGGGGGGAGCATAAAGCAAATAAACAGCATTCAGGGCTTGCTCAAACTGGCAATGCAGAACTAAATGTTTGGTCTAACCATAATGTTTTAAATCTATCTGACCATGTTTTAACACCTACTGAATTGATGGTTCTCAATAAAGGCTTAACATTTGTACCAGGCTTTTTTGTATCAGAAGATACCTTTGCACAAGATGTTGTGTCCTTTTGTAGACTGCTTAATCTAAAATTATTTTTTGGAGATAATGACAGTAACTATACTTATGACAAATTTGTGTATCATAAGTCTCAGTTCTTGCCTCTGATGCATCCTGCTGTTTTGCAATTCCAAAATAATATTCTCAAGGATTTACATTTTCACAGGTCGGACTTTCGTTTGAAACCCAATAACATCTCCATGAAAGAAAAACATGCTATACAGGAATTACAGAATAATCATGATATTGGTATCATTTCAACTGATAAGGGTGGAACTGTTGTGGTTTTGAATTGGCTTGCCTATGATCAGGAAGCCAAAAGACAACTCTCAGACAATAAATACTATGCTTAGATGGCTATTAATCCCACTATGAGGTTTAAGCAAGAGATTGAGGATTTTTTGGTTCATGCCAGGGATGCAGCTATTATTGATAGTGAAGTTATGCACCAACTTTTGGTTCAGGATCCGATTAATCAATATATATACTTTTTGCCTAAGGTACATAAAGATCCTATCAATCCTTCAGGGAGGCCTGTTGTGCCAGGGAAAGGCTATATTACAGAACCCTTGTCCCTTTATCTTACCAAGCAAATCAAACCTTTGTTATCTCTTATATGCTCACGTTTACGTGACACTACCAACTTTCTACAAATTATCTCTGATTTACAACTTAAACCTGACTGGCGCTTGTGTACCTTTGATGTTAGTGCTCTTTATACTAACATTCCCCACTCTGGTGGCCTGGAGGCTTTGGCTTACTGGCTAAATGAGTCAGGTTTATATCCAGCTGAATATATTGAATTCTTGCTTGACATGGCTGCCCATGTGCTAACAAATAATGTATTTTTTTATCAAGAGACTTACTGGCAGACTAAAGGGACAGCGATGGGTTCTTCATTTGCCCCCATTTATGCCGACTTATTCATGGCCTATGTTGAACAAGATCTTATTTACAACAGCTATAATAATATTTATTTGAATCAGCTGGACATTTGGAGACGTTACCTTGACGAATGTTGGTTGGTATGGAGAGGGGGATTTGAGGAATTGTTTGATTTTCTGGCTTATTTGAATAACAACAAATGGGGTCTCCATTTTACATTACATCAGGATACTAAGACTATTACGTTCTTGGATGTTCTGGTTACCAGATTTTCAGACAATACTCTAGGTACAAAGGTGTTTAGGAAACACCCTGAATATAATACTATTCTTCATG
This sequence comes from Protopterus annectens, assembly GCF_019279795.1. Lineage (NCBI taxonomy): Eukaryota > Metazoa > Chordata > Ceratodontiformes > Protopteridae > Protopterus > Protopterus annectens. Next base: position 1,171,507,356 of record NC_056741.1, on the reverse strand, counting down.
CCTCTAGTTTCCATCCACCACATATTGCCAAAAACATACCCAAATCACAATTTATTAGAATGAAAAGGATCTGTTCTGATGAATCTTCATATCAGGAGCAGAGTAGGGACCTTATAAACAGATTTAGATGTAGGGGCTACAAAATGGGCTATGTTTTTGATGCCAGTAACAAAGTCAACAAGCTCAAAAGAAATGAGTTATTATCTTACAAGGTGCACGACTATAGTGTTACACCACCAATCAGGTTCACTACCACATTTGGCAGGAATTCGGAGAATCTCATAGAAAGTGTACAATGGCATTGGAATATCTTGCAATATGACCATGAAATATCTAACATCATTCCCAAGAGATGCCTTTTCTCCTTTAGGAAAGGTAGGAATCTAAGCAGTTGTTTCAATCATTATAAGCGCCCGCATGAATCTAACTTTTTTGAATCTTTACAAACTACACTTACAGGAGGTACTATAATTGGCTGCTATCCTTGTGGCCATTGTGTTAATTGCAATAAAGTAAGTAAAACAAAACAATTTTCAAGTAAAAATTTCCCTGTAGTGTATGATATTAAGTTTTTTGCCAATTGTAGCTCGGATTGGGTTATTTATTTGGCAACATGCACATGTGGGGCATTCTATGTAGGACAAACCTCCAGGCCACTCAGGTTCAGGATTTCTGAACACATTAGTAACATTAAGAAGGGCAGAGTTCATAATGCTTTGTATAAACATCATGTTATACATCCAACTGCCAACTTTTCATTTACTGTTACTGACATAATTAAGGGCAAAAAACAAAATAAAACAGGTTGGCACTCTTTATTAAATTCCAAAGAAAAGAAATGGATTATTAAGTTAGGTGGTTTGTTTGCACCTGGACTTAATGAGCAGTTTTAGGCTGAACCAATCATGTACTTTGTTTGAAATATAAATGACAGCATCTGGTTAGAATGTTTTACACTGAAGAAGGCTGTATAGTATTAACCAGCTGAAAACGGTTTGTTGTTTTTCCTTTGCTGTCTATATTAATAAAAGGATTTAATACCAAGGATCCAGTCTGCTGGCTTTTTCTCAGTTTTTACTTGGAATTTCTCTTGAAGCCGTGCACATGCACCCGTGCAGGAAGTACTTTTTTGTTGTTACACTGTGTATAAATAAAGGTCACACAGTCCTTCAGCCATCTAGCTAATGTGACCTTAGCAACAGCAGATCCTAATCTAGATCCACTAAAGGCCAAAAATAACTGGTCAGATTTACGAAAGTGTTTAGTCCTGTTTAAGTAAAAATGGATTTGCCTGTGTATATCTAGGGTATGTAGGCAATACTCTCCTCTGTTTGAATGGTTGGGAAAGAAAACTGGCAATTCAATGGCTTGATTAATGGATATTTCAGAGATCACTTTAGGCAGAAATGACGGATTAGTTCTCAGAGACACTTTATCTCTATGAAAAATCAAGTATGACTCTTGCTCGTGGACTAGAGCATCCCTGGGTGACTGTCCCGGAGGGGGAATCAGGGCGAAGTAGTTGCTGCATTTGTAGTTGGTCGGGGATGCAAAGAGGTTGCAGCAAGGACGGCCCCAGCGGTGGAAGATTTCCGCCACTATCAGGGGATTCAGGGACCACTCTTGAGGTTGAAGAATGCACTTGCTGAGTCTGTCTGCTATCACGTTGGAACTCCCGGGAATGTGCGTTGCTAGAAGAAAATGGTTGGTAGCCATCGCCCATTGCCATATCCTCATGGCCTCTTGACAAAGGGGGTAAGATTTGGTTCCACCTTGCTTGTTGATGTACCAGACCACTGCCATGTTGTCTGATTGAATCGCAATTGTCCCAGATGGCAGCAGGGGATGGAATGCTTGCAACGCCAGAAGCACTGCCCTCAGCTCTAGAACATTTATATGCAGAAGGGCCTCCAGTTGGGACCAAGTGCCTTGGACTGTCTGTCCCTGACATAGCCCCCCCACCCCATCAGGGAGATGTCCGTGGTCACTGTGGCCTTGGGTTGCTGGGGGGAGAAGGGGCGAGACCATTGTGAGAGATTGTGTGTCATCCACAAATTTAAATCCTGTTTGCACCTGTGGGTTACTCGAATCATGGCTGAAAGAGGATGCTGAAAAGGATACCATTGGATGAGCAGTAGCCATTGTAGAAGCCTCATGTGAAACCTGGCCAGGGGAACAATGGTGATGGAGGCTGCCATGGAACCCAACAGCTGTAGAACCGAGTGAGCCATGGATTTTTCATTTGAAAGGATTGGAATTAGTTGTTGCTTTATCCTTAAAATTCTGTGCTCTGGAATAGCAGCTCTGCAGTTTTTTTGTGTCCAAGATAACCCCTATGAATTCTGTCGACTGAGATGGGGTGAGATTGGATTTCTGCCAGTTTATGGTTATGCCTAGCCTTTGAGCAGCGAGGAGAGAATATGCCAGGGCTTTTTCCAGTAGATGTCTGGTGAGGGCGGAAATGAGCCAGTCATCTAGGTATGGAAACACCTGGAATCCTTGAGGTCGCAAGTGAGCTGTGACAACTTCCATGCACTTTGTGAACACTCTGGGGGCTGTAGAAAGTCTGAAGGGCTGTAATCTGAACTGGTAGTGACTGGCTCCCACACGGAAGTGCAGAAATCTTCTTGATGACCTGTCCACCTTTATGTGGTAGTGCGCATCTTGAAGATCTATAGAGCACATGCAATTGTCTTTTTCCAAAAAAGGGAGGATAGACTGTATAGTGACCATCTAGAATTTTTGTACTCTCACAAACTTGTTCAATACACTGAGATCCAAAATTGGTCTCCAGTCCCCGGTTTTCTTTGGCACCGAAAATAGTCTTGAGTAGACTCCGGATCCTATCTGGTCTGGAGGGACTATTTGGATGACTCTTTTTCTTAGCAGCTTTTCTATCTCTAGTGCTGCTTCTTCCCTTTGACTGGGTGGAACGTCTGGAAGATTTTTTGAAGGGACGGGACAAAGATCGAAGGGGATATGATAACCTCTGGTTATGATCCTTTATACTCAAGAATCGGTGGTGATGGTTAGCCAGGTTGAAGGGTACAAGGAGAAACATCCCCCAACCACTTCCAGAGGAAAGGAGTTGGGCCGCTCTTCAGGAGCGCTGGTAGGATTGACCAGGGAAAGAATCCCTGGAAACCTGGTTACACAGTCCCCCTCTACCCCAAAAGGAGTGTCTTCCCTGTGAGTTTCCCCCTCTGCCTTTGGGGGAGAAGTCGACCTGTCTGTCACGGAAAGGACCCTGAGATTTCTTGAACCATATCTTCCCACTCTTTTGGTTTCGGGAGAAATCACGTTGAGGGGAAGAATATCAGACACCTACAGCAGAAAGGGTCTTACCATCCTGTTCACATCTGGCCAATGTGCTTTTAACTTTGGGCCCAAACAACGAGGAGGGATCAATGGGGGCATTAGGAAAGGAAAACTTAAAAGATTCCATGAAGTTGCACAAGCGCATCCAGGCATGTTGTCTCAAGACTGCAGCTGAACTCGCCGCTCTAGTTGCTCCTTCTGATGCATGAGATATCAATCGCATAGAGGAGTTAGATATAGACTCAATGGTGGCCAGCTGAGAGGCCACTTTGTCACAGACCTCATCAGACACTGCACCAGCCAAGGTTTCAGAGAGCTCAGAAACCAGATCCCTTTGAAGCCTGGTAAAATGTGCCATATAATTCAAGGACCTAATAGCAAAGGTCGCTGAAGCAAGGGTGTGCTTCCCTATTCTGTCCAGGGCCCGGGACTCTCTGTTAGGTGGATGGACAGTCTGGCTTTCTTCTTCTGCCAGGTCCTTTTTTGTTGTGGCCACCACCACCAAATCATCTACAGGAAGACCTTTCGACCCATGGGGATCCAAACAAGGAGGGGACAAGATCTTATCTGGCCTCCGGGGAATAGCTTTGATGGTATCAGGGGCCTTCCAAGCACGCTACATGATGAACTTGACAAGTTCATCGGCAGGTGGAGTAACCCAGGAGGTAGGGGGCCGGGTGTGAAAGGCCTGCAGGAAAACAGATTCCTCAAGGGTCGGATTAGAGGACTGCCAGTCACCTCTCTGTTTCAGGATTTTGAGGATATCGCCAAAGGATACCTCAGAGGGTGACCAAGGGGATCCTTCCCCCTCATCGAAATCTGTGTCTTCGGTGAGGGACTCCTCTGTGGAGTCCATGTGTTTCCTCTTGCATAAACTTTTCCGGTGGACCTCCTCAACGGGAGAAGCTGAGGAAGACAACAGAAAGGGGGATTCCTGAGGAAATATGTCCTGAGTCCCTTGCACCTGGTGTCCACTAGGTGCGACTTGTGAAACAAGTGTACCAGAGGAGGGCGGAGGTATAGACAGTCTGGTATCGCCAGCAGCAGCGAAAGCCTTCTCCATCAGTTGGAAGGCTGGTCCACCCGGAGAAGAGTGTATGTCTAGGACAGGGGGCACTATGGGGCCAATATGGTGCTATGAGGATTACCTTGCTCTTCAACCACCGGGCTTTCTTCAGAAACTGGGGAATGAGAGGAAAGGGTGGAAATGCACAGAGAAGACCCGAGGGCCAATCATGGACTAGAGCGTCCCTGGGTGACTCTCCCGGAGGTGGAATCAGGGTGAAGTAGTTGCTGCATTTGTAGTTGGTCGGGGATGCAAAGAGGTCACAGCAAGGACAGCCCCAGCGGTGGAAGATCTCCGCCACTATCAAAGGATTCAGGGACCATTTGTGAGGTTGAAGAATGCACCTGCTGAGTCTGTCTGCTATCACGTTGGAACTCCCGGGAATGTGTGTTGCTAGAAGAAAACGGTTGGCAGCCATCGCCCATTGCCATATCCTCATGGCCTCTTGACAAAGGGGGTAAGATTTGGTTCCACCTTGCTTGTTGATGTACCAGACCACCGCCATGTTGAGTGATTGAATCACAATTGTCCCAGATGGCAGCAGGGGATGGAATGCTTGCAACGCCAGAAGCACCGCCCTCAGCTCTAGAACATTTATATGCAGATGTGCCTCCAGTTGGGACCAAGTGCCTTAGACTGTCTGTCCCTGACATAGCCCCCCCCACCAGGGAGGCATCTGTGGTCACTGTGGCGTTGGGTTGCTGGGGGGAGAAGGGGTGAGACCATTGTGAGAGATTGTGTGTCATCCACCAATTTAAATCCTGTTTGCACCTGTGGGTTACTGGAATCATGACTGAAAGAGGATGCTGAAAAGGATACCATTGGGTGAGCAGTAGCCATTGTAGAAGCCTTATGTGAAACCTGGCCAGGGGAACAATAGTGATGGAGGCTGCCATGGAACCCAACAGCTGTAGAACCGAGTGAGCCGTGGATTTTTCCTTTGAAAGGATTGGAATTAGTTGTTGCTTTATCCTTAATATTCTGTGCTCTGGAATAGCAGCTCTGCAGTTTTTTTGTGTCCAAGATAACCCCTATGAATTCTGTCAACTGAGATGGGGTGAGATTGGATTTCTGCCAGTTTATGGTTATGCCTAGCCTTTGAGCAGCGAGGAGAGAGTATTCCAGGGCTTTTTCCAGTAGATATCTTTTTCCAGTAGATGTCTGGTGGGGGTGGAAATGAGCCAGTCGTCTAGGTATGGAAACACTTGGAATCCTTGAAGTCGCAAGTGAGCTGTGACAACTGCCATGCACTTTGTGAACACTCTGGGAGCTGTAGAGAGTCTGAAGGGCAGTAATCTGATCTGGTAGTGACTGGCTCCTTCACGGAAGCGCAGAAATCTTCTTGATGGCCAGTCCACCTTTATATGGTAGTACGCATCTTGAAGATTTATCGAGCACATCCAATCGTCTTTTTCCAAAAGTGGGAGGATAGACTATATAGTGACCATCTGGAATTTTTGTACTCTCACAAACTTGTTCAATACACTGAGATCCAAAATTGGTCTCCAGTCCCCGGTTTTCTTTGGCACCAGAAATAGTCTTGATTAGAATCCGGATCCTATCTGGTCTGGAGGGACTATTTGGATGATTCTTTTTCTTAGCAGCTTTTCTATCTCTAGTGCTGCTTCTTCCCTTTGGCTGGGTGGAACATCGGGAAGATTTTTTGAAGGGACGGGACAAAGATCGAATGGGATATGATAACCTCTGGTTATGATCCTTTGTACCCAAGAATCGGTGGTGATGGTTAGCCAGGCGGAAGGGTACAAGGAGAAACGTCCCCTAATCACCTCCAGAAGAAAGGAGTTGGACCACTCTTCAGGAGCGCTGGTAGGACTGATCAGGGAACAAATCCCTGGAACCCTGGTTACGCGGTCCCCCTCTGCCCCAAAGGAGCGTCTTCCCTGTGAGTTTCCCCCTCTGCCTTTGGGGGAGAACTCAGCCTGTGTGTCATGGAAAGGACCCTGAGATTTCTTGAACCATATCTTCCCACTCTTTTGGTTTCAGGAAAAAGCATGTTGAGGGGAAGAATAACAGACACCTATGGCAGAAAGGGTCTTACCGTCTTGTTCACATGCGGCCAGTGTGCTTTTAACTTTGGGCCCAAACAACGAGGAAGGCTCAATGGGGTAATTAGGAAAGAAAAACTTAAAAGAGATTATGCGAAGTTGCACAAGCGCATCCAGGCGTGTCGTCTCAAGACCAGGGCTGAACCCGCCGCTCTAGCAGCTCCTTCTGATGCGTGAGATATCAAGTTGCATAGAGGAGTTAGATATAGACTCAATGGTGGCCAGCTGAGAGGCCACTTTGTCTCGGACCTCATCAGACACTGCACCAGCCAAGGTTTCAGAGAGCTCAGAAACCAGATCCCTTTGAAACCTGGTAAAATGTGCCATATAATTCCGGGACCTGATAGCAAAGATCGCTGAAGCAAAGATGCGCTTCCCTATTCTGTCCAGGGCCCGGGACTCTCTGTTAGGCGGATGGACAGTGTGACTTTCTTCTTCTGCCAGATCCTTTTTTGTTGTGGCCGCCACCACCAAAGCATCTACAGGAAGACCTTTGGACCAATGGGGATCCGAAGCAGGAGGGGACAAGATCTTATCTGGTCTCCGGGGAATAGCTTTGATGGTGTCAGGGGCCTTCCAAGCATGCTGCATGATGAACTTGACAAGTTCATCGGCAGGTGGAGTAACCCAGGAGGTAGGGGGCTGGGCGCAAAAGGCCTGCAGGAACAAAGATTCCTCAGGGGTTGGATTAGAGGACTTCCAGTCACCTCTCTGTTTCAGGATTTTGAGGATATGGCCAAAGGATACCTCAGAGGGTGACCGAGGGGATCCTTCCCTCTCATCGAAATCTGTGTCTTCGGTGAGGGACTCCTCTGTGGAGTCCATGTGCTTCCTCTTGCACAAATGTTTCTGGTGGGCCTCCTCAGTGGGAGAAGCTGGGGAAGACAACGGAAAGGGGGGATTCCTGTGGGAATATATATGTCCTGAGGCCCTTTCACCCGGTGTCTGCTAGGTGCAACTTGTGAAACCAGTGTACTAGAGGAGGGTGGAGGTATAGACAGTCCGGTATTGCCAGCAGCAGCGAAAGCCTTCTCCATCAATTGGAAGACTGGTCCACCTGGAGAGGAGTGTATGTCTAAGACAGGGGGCACTCCTCCCCTAAGTGGCTCAGCCTGCCGACCCAGAGTCCCTGGATGGCTGTGGAGCAGCAAGCTATGCGTGTCACAGCTGACATCCTGGGTCATAGCAAAACGTTCCTACCACAGAGGCAACTGCAGTTCCTTAGTGAGATCCATAAAGGGAACCGCAGAAGGAGAAGACTGTACTATATCCATGGACTTCAAAGTCAATGAAGGAGGAGAATAAGAAGGTGTCTTTGGAGATAGGTGATCACCTCCCAAGGAAGGATAGTTCCTGAGGGGTGGAATACCTCTGGCCAAGAATGCCTGGTCCACAAGATGCAACACATCATGTTCAGAAAGGCTTCTAGTGGACCTCACAGAGACTGAGGGAGAAACAGGCCTGTCCACAAAATAGGCAGACTCGGTGCCCATCTCATCTGACCGCACCGAGGACAACGGTGCCGAGAAAGACTGAACTACTGTAGTCTGCACCAAAGAAGTCATCGGTGCCAATGTCACTGTCTGCACCGACACAGGGATCGGTGCCGAAGTGGTTGTTGGTGCCGAAGCTGGAACCGACAAAACTGGAGTCAATAATAAAGGCCTCGGTTCCGAGGAAGATCTCGGAGCTGATGCGGTCAAGGTCTGTGCTGCCTGAATGTTTGATGCCGATACAGTGGTAATGTTCTGAACCGAGGAGCCCCTCTGTGCCAATATGTATAAGGCTGCAGGAGAGGATGGAGCCGAAATCACTAATGGAGCCGAAGGCCTCGGTGCAGAAGGTCTGGGCACCAAAAGTACTGGGGCTGACTGAGAGAGCTCCAGAGCCAAAATTTTAGCCTTTTTAGGTTTTGGTTGGTGAGAGTCCCCAGCCAGGGACAAAAGCAAGGATTTAGCCTTAGTAGAAACATCCATTTTCTTATGGGCTTTAGGAGGGGTTGAGACCTCTGACCCAGAAATAGCCTCTGAAAAGGGAGATTTTAGAAGTCCCTTCAGTATCAGCTTGTTTTTCCTTTCTAATAAAGTTCTATTAGAAAAGTTCTCACAAATAGTACAAGGTGATTCAACAGATAAATGGGAAGCTCCCAAACAATAAACACACAAAGAGTGTGCATCAGACGTAGGCAGTTTGTGTCCATGATCAGAACACCGCTTAAACCCCAGACTACCTTTTTTATCTGTCATATTAACTAATAGAAAAGTACCAACAATGGTACAAGAGAGTACCCAAAGGTATGAAAGAGAAAGGGAAAAAAGATTACCAATGATGGTAAAGAGAAAATTACCTCGCGGTAAAAATGGTAAGTAAAGGACAGAAAAAACCTGAGGAAATTATGAATGCTAGATACAATAGGGCAAGAGACAATAAAATATCAACTTTTCTGACAAAAAATTAATTTGTAAAGCAATTAAACAACAATTGACTGTACTTAGCTCAAGAGAAGTAGCTTGACACGACCGGATGGCAAGGCGGCAAACGAAATCTGAAGTAACAGGGAGAGGGGGATTGTGGGTAAGAGTTTAGCTTGAGTGTTTGAAGCTGGTGCGAGCTTGGAAAATGGCCGGCTCGGTTCCGAGCTCGGAACCGATACCCATGCGTAAGGAATGAACGAGGATTAATAATAATCAGATTTCTTCGTTATCTTGCTCTCCTTTCTAACTCAAAGTTGTTTTTTTCTCTCCACAAGCAAGTTTAACATGTCAAGGAGACACATGATTTTCCCTTCCCTGAATGCACCTTTTTTCACACATGGCATTAATATTGTTACTTAACATGAATTTATTCTCTGGATGTTTAATGGACCTGGTAGGGATTTCTTCTTAAAAACCCATTAAGATTAAGCTTGTTCTCTGCAAACAAGAAGCCAAGATCCCAATGCTTGACTGGGAAGGCCTTTACTCCTTGTTCCATTTGTTATACCCCCTTCTCCAGTCAGATCCTTCACTAGGATAGGGTGAAGACACAGCTTCCAGAAGCACAAGCTGTTAGGGGGCATTACTGTCAGGGGCAAATGGTGAGGGACTGCAACATTATTATTGCTTTAGGAAACCATGAGTATTTCATAGCTTCACAGATAAATGCTGACAATGCATTTGCAGTCATGGTAGAAGCAATGAAGCACTCAGTGGGATTAACCATAGCAAGCACCTTTTTATAGTTGTAGCAAAAGTGGCACAGAATTCTTAGCATCCCATACCCATGGGTTTTGTCTTAGTACAATTTTTCAACCAGTTACATGCGCAACAAATGCCAGTCATGCTTCAATTTGATTTTGAACTCTATATTCAAATTTGTAAATACTATTAATGACTGAGTTAATCATAAGGGAAGGTAAAATGGTGAAATACTGAAATTCACACTGGTGTTTCTTGTGAACTAAACCTAGTGAGAACACAGTAAACCATGGAAATAGTAAAAGTGTAAAACAAATCAGCTTCTCTGTTGAACTGAATTTCTTTTTTCCAATACCCTCCAAACCATGGCTTCCTTGCTGTTGACTTGGTTTGAGATTTTTACATGCAACACCCTGTACTCAATTCATTGGCCTGAAGTGGCAATCTCCTACTGAATTCCTGCACCAAAAATGTCGCAAAATGTTGATCTTGTTAACCAAAAAGGAAGAACTTCAACATGTTCCATTTAATAAGCATTTTTGGGTGTGCTGTACACTGTCTGCCCCTTACTAATAAATGTGGCTCCCCTCCAACAACTGACGTCACATATCTGACCTTCCTGCCTAATTTTAATAAACCATCCTGTTTGAATCCTATTAAACACCCCGATTTCTTTCCTAAAACATATAAATGCTGTATGTAAACTGTCATTTGAAGAAGAAATATGCATAAATTTACAAGATTTCCATTTACATATAGTATAATTGAAAGGGTCTATATTAGAACACTGAAGTTTCAAAACTTCGAGTGTTCTAATATCAACCCATTTTCAGGGAAAGAATTTGGTTGTCCATTTCTGTTGCTTCGTATTTTCAGCGCTGTGGTGGAAAATTACAGGTCGGGTTCAGGTAAGTGTGCAATTGTGTGGACGTGAGGGTTAGGGCGGGTTAGGTGAGTTAGGGTTAGGGCGCGGGTCAGGTAACTGTGCGATTGTGTGGACGTGAGGGTTAGGGTGCAGGTGAGGTAACTGTGCGATAGTGATGGACCTTAGGGTTAGGGTTTGGTTAAGGTAAGTGGATAGTTAGTGGTGTATGTACAGTTTAGTGTAGGGTTACGTGTAATAGTTTAGGTGTATGTGTGTGGATTGCTGTTTGTTTGGAGTGCTTGTGTTGTGTGTATGTGTTTTTGAACAGCAAATTTTTCCCTAGGAAAAAATTCGCTGTTCCGTATGTTTGATGTTTTCAACTTTCGTTGAATAGTGTTCGATATTAGAACACTCAAAGTTTTGAAACTTCGGTGTTCTAATATAGGCCCTAATTGAAAGCTCAGCATGACGTACCCACATAAGTTAGGTTCATTCCCCCTTCAAAAATGACTACTTTATCTACAGGGATGAGTATGAGTGCCACACTTCCCATCTCACTGCCTTATCTGTGGCTATAAGTCTGCTCAACCTTGTGCATACTACAAATAGTCCTTACTGCCACTTGTACTATGCACCTCTCTGGTGGTCAGGTAATAAGATAACACTGGGAGCCCCTGCTCCAGTATTTACTCCATCATGAGGGTCATAAAGTAGACAGATTATAATTCCCAGTTTTTCTAAGTCCTGGACCTAAACTTGAAAGTTTTGCAATTAACTATGTCTGCCAGTGCAGCCACCGCTTGGTAGTCCCTGGGCAGTTCTGATCTACTGTGCTCTTTAAAGCATTAGGATCTATTAAACCAAACATTTTATTAAATTCGCCTTCCAAATATTTTCTTTCACTATTTCTGAAATGTGCACTGCTATGTATGTTCATATTGCCAAGATGTAAGTGGCTAAAAGGCCACCTCATCCTCTCCCCTACCTGGAAAGGTTATGAACAACAAGCCCAAAAGGGAAACCTCACTGATTCAAAGGAGACACACCACTTCGAGGTGCATGCTACAGGGCTGCAATGACCCTCAAATGCTAAAGGGCATGCATCCCCAAGCTGGTGTTCACCATGCTGAGACTTGATTCATCCAGAGATTCAAAAAGTTACTGATTTCCATCTAATTTATTTTTAGTGTCCAGTGCACCATTAACTGCATTTCTTGGATTTTGCATGGTGTTCTCTGCACTCTGCTTCAGTTTAGGCTCTCATGCACTCAACTGGTTCACTGCTTCCCATGGGTCTGGTGCCCCTACCACTGTTGGAGCAATTTGAATCTATTTTCCCTAAGTTAGGCAGTTTCTTCCTCTTCTCACCCGTCCCTTCCTCTGTTGCCACCATCTTCATCTGCCAGTACTCCATCGCTAGTTTGGCTGTCTTGGATATGAGAGCTTTCAACCTAGTTCAAAAGATGTAGATATGATCTTTGTGGCAAAAGCTGAAATAAACAAGAAAAAAGAGACTGAAGTTGGAGAGTGTACCAAAACTATCAGAACAGACAACAAAACATGATCCTTGATATTCTATGTATTCGTCTATGGGGAGGTAAATGAGCAGGAGGTGGGGGTATGGTTTTGTAGAGGGTAAGGAGGAAGGAATTAACCATTAGTGTAGCTAGTAAAATGTAGCTTGTCCTCCACTTTGACCACAGAATGTTTTGGAATGTATATCTAGAGAAAACAGGTTCCTAATTCTGAAATTAAAAAAAAAATGTAATTGTTGAGCCTCATGTTTGTTAGCTATTCCTTTGTGATTGCATTTCATAGATGTTATTTTTGATTAACAGTAGAACAGAAAGACTTGATATATCCTTCTTTGATATGAAGTTTCCACAGGACAAGTTGGAGAGTTCTGGGAAGTATATCATCTTCCTGGGTTTTGATTTGGAAGTTGATATTTCTAAATGACCATTCAGCTTTCAAGAGAGTAAGGTCATGTTGTTAAAGAGCAAATCACATTTTTCCAAAAACTAAGGTCAAGGCAGAACTGGTCATATCCCTCCTTTGGTAGCAAAAAACATCTCTGGATGAGCTGTAGTAGTTACGGGTAAAGTACAAACGTGATAATCATACCTTTATCCCACTGAATTTTGATCAAACATTGTCTAGAATTGAGAATAACTTCCTGGCAGATCGATTCAGTGCCAACTTCACCCCCCCTCTCACCCCCTAAATGGCCCATCTCAATACCGGAAGATTGCGAAATTCCGGTAATAACGGCCACACAGGTAAAAAATGCACTCTCCAAAGCTAAGAATACAGCATCCATGGGACCAGATGACATCCCAGGCTGTGCACTACATGAACTACAATATGAACTGGCACCTCACCTAAGTGTCATGTTTAATCATAGCCTCACCTCAGGTTTCGTGCCCACTGAGTGGCGCACAGCTACAGTTATCCCACTCCACAAGGGGGGATCCACCTTGGATCCTGGAAACTACCGTCCCATCAGCCTGACAAGCCTTATCTGCAAGGCCATGGAGCGTATTATCATGGAACTTATAAACAAAGACATTAGCAACCTTCAAACACTGGACCCCACCCAGTTTGGGTTCGTGAAGGGCCGATCTTGTCTCCTGAACTTGATTAACCTCTTCGAATCAGTCTCCAGAGCCATGGACAAGGGTAAGGTGGTCCACACAGCCTATCTAGACCTTGCCAAGGCCTTTGACACCATCCCCCACTCTGGAATCATAGATAAACTTACTAAGCTGGGCATTAATCCCTACGTCACCCAATGGGTTGCTAACTGGCTTACTGATAGAACCCACACTGTAAAAGTAGCCGACTCCAAATCCAGCTCCAGACAAGTGACAAGTGGAGTACCTCAGGGTTCAGTCCTGGGACCGCTCTTGTTTGGCATCTACTTCTCTGAAGTACAGGCCAACACTAAGGGACTCTGAATAACAAAGTTTGCAGATGACTGCAAACTGGGAGCCATTATTGAATCCCCAAATGATGTGGACACTGTACAAAAGGGCCTTACAGAAACAGATGCTTGGTGCCAGAGCCATGGGCTCAAGCTCAATGCCAAGAAATGTATAGTAATCCCCTTTGGGAAAAAACATGTATCCGTGAATTACCATATAGGTGGCAGTACACTAAACACTGAAAGTTTGATAAGAGACTTAGGGACACAGGTGGACAGTGGTCTCACCTTCAATAACCACATCGCCACAACAGTCAGGAAATCCTTCTATGTGGCACACCTCATCACTAAGGGCTTTTCATCCAGAAAAAAGGAGGTCATTGTCCCACTGTACTCATCCCTCATTAGACCCATTACAGAATACAATGCTTTGTTTGGTATGTACCTCTCACGATATCTGCAACAACTGGAAAGGCTACAGAAATACCTCACTAAAAGAATCACAGGCCTAAAGCAGATGCCCTACGCTGACCACCTTAAAAAACTCCAGCTATACTCTGTCGCATATCGTCTACTCAGAGGCAATCTTTGCTTAACATACAAGGCCATGTCAAACCCAGAGCTGTTGGACATGCTACACTTAAGGAAATCCCAATCCCTCAGAGCCACACGCTCCAGGGATCTAAACCTTGTCATCACAATAAACAAAACATGCTGGAGGGATAGGTTCCTGGCCCAGAGACTCCCCAGACTCTGGAATAGATTGCCCATACATGTCAAGCAGAGTGCCTCTTTGGTCCTCTTCAAAAGGAACCTTGATGATTGGATGGGAGAAAGGAAATTCACCCTGGGGATCATGTCAGTCACCCTGTTAGACAGGGGTCCAGGGAAGTAAATAGTGTGGGAAGAAATAGCAAGGGAATTGTTGTGGCTAGGCTTGTATAGGCCCTAGGGCTGATAGCCTAGTACCATCCTATGAACCTATGAACCTATAAACAAGGTATAAATTCAAATTCAGGCTGGTTAGATCATCTGTTATCAGTATCATTATGTTTCCAAGGCTTTTCAATTTTTGTAATTGTAACATTTTGATTTAGTATATTCCAACAGAGTTCCATAAACCTTGTAATAAATAAATTGTAATAAATAAATTTGGGTGGCGCAGTGGTGCAGCGGTTAATGCTGTCGCCTCACTGCAAGAGGTTCTTTGGTTTGATTCTCGGCTGGGGTGCCTTCTGTGCGGAGGTTGCATGTTCTCCCTGCGTTCACGTGGGTTTCCGCCGGGTACTCTGGTTTCCTCCCACATTGTAAAGACATGCTTCTGGAGCATTTTCTCCCCGGGCCTCCGCTGAAAACAGGATCTGTGGAACCTAGTCGGACTTTCCCGGTCAACAAATGTTAAATAAAAATAAAAAAATAAATAAATAATGCTGAAATTCCTTTAGAAGAACAGTGTCTTTCATATCAGTTTGAATGACCTCTTAGACCCAAAAAGTAGAGGATGATTTAACTTTTGCATCTTACAGCTTTTCTACTCATTGTCTAGGATGGTAAAACTGTTTAGTATTTCTAGTTAGTTTGTGTCAAATCTAATTAATGTCCCCTTGGATTAAGGTAATCAAATAATTAATAAGCAGTTTTCATATTGCCATAAAATTCTGGTGTATACTTTTTCAAAACTCATCTTATATATTAAGGCCCTAATCTTAGAGGTTTATTATCCTCCAAGGAGGTTTGACTGGTTAAAAGAATTTATGTTACTGCAACCACTTCTTAACAATCATAATATTTTAATCAAAAGCAACCTTTTCAGATTTTCACAATTTCCTACAGTAGTTATTTCCTTGTGTCACATTACTGAAAATAATGCAATATTATCAACTGAAGACATTAGGAATTGTTTGAAAATTAAGAAAACTGTCATCCTTGCTTGTAAATGTTATGATAACTGCTGTTGTTAAATTACCCTTAGTCTTCAGAGTTGATACAAGTAAACACAGGTGTATGTCATGATCTGTCTTTTCCTTACATTTCTGCATACCTATCAAATGTCTAGATTTTTGCAGAATGTCTAGATTTTTGCCTTATATTTTTGGGTTTTGCCTCCTAAAAACTGTGGTTTTCTGGCAAATCACAGAGGACTGACGATAAATAATGACATATATTTGGACTTATGTTGATAAATAACGATGTACATTTGAGTATCAGACTTGTATCCCCCTCAAAATGCATGCTAACTTAAATCCTATTCTTCTAGAAAGCTTTTATATTTGTAAGAACAATATTAAAATCCGTCCCTATTTTTAACCTTTGCCCACCATTATTTTAGGTTTTGTCCAGATTTCCTCTACTAAGTGGTAGAGAGGTATGCATTTCACTATTAAGATTTTCATAATGCTCAGTATGCATATTTCAAACTACTTACCACCGTTAACATGTTTAATATATTTCCTTATTAGGAATTAGTTTGGGAAAATGTATAAAAGATTTACCCTGTACTAAACTTATTTGACAATATTTTTGTCTATACACATTACCTACCTGTTACACTATTTATTTAGCAGATATAGCTAAATTATCTATACACTTTACTATATGTGAGGATAGTTTAGTTGCTGATGTGATCCATGTTTTTTATTGGCTCTGCAAATCATTTCATCCTTGTGTGGCCACTTTTGGTAAACAACTTTGAAAACATCAGGTTCATTAAAGATAAAAGTGACTGTAAATGGCATTACTTCTTATTATATACTGCCATTTACTATCAGTCATGTTACAATTATCTGTGTTTGGCTCACATTTTATAACAAAGCATTAGTTAAACAGAGATGGATTTTCATTCGAGTTACAAAAGTAATTTTAGACAAGGATTATTTTCAATTAAATATCCGCACAAATTTTTTTGGACCAGCAATATACTTCCAGACTTGTGTTGTCACCTCAACAAGCTTTGTTACCTGACAAAAATCTTCAATAGCTCTTTTTCTGACTCATAAGGATAAATTTGCTTCATTAGAAATGACATGGTGTGTGTGTGTGTGTGTGTGTGTGTGTGTGTGTGTGTGTGTGTGTGTGTGTGTGTGTGTGTGTGTGTGTGTGTGTGTGTGTGTGTGTGTGTATAATAGATATATATATATATATATATATATAGAGAGAGAGAGAGAGAGAGAGAGATATCTATATATGTCTATATCTATATATATATATATATATATATATATATATATATATATATATATGTATATGGATCACCTTCGATTTACTGAAACGCCAAACTGCCGAAACACAAATCACCGACACCAAAAGACCGACAACAAAAAATACCGACAACGCAAAACACCGAACACCATTACACCGACACACTACACGTAAACAACACAGTACACTACATGACATATCCACTAGCCCTAACCCAAACCCTAACCCTAAGGTCCGACACTACCGCACACTTACCCTACCTGCACCCTAACCCTAACTCACTTACCCACCCCTAACCCCAAGGTCCGACACTACCGCACACTTACCCTACCTGCACCCAAACCCTAACTCACTTACCCACCCCTAACCTCAAGGTCCGACACTACCGCACACTCACCCTACCTGCACCTAACCCTAACTCACTTAACCCACCCTAAAACATAAACCCGTCACTAACACACACTTACATTACCCAAACCCTAACTTTGACACTACCGCACACTCACCTTTCACACACCCTAACCCTACATCCCTCACTATTGCACACTTACCTGTCCGCTCCCTAATCCTAAATCCCTCACTATCGATACTTACCAAGTCGCTTACACATTCCCCTTGTCAGTCTTCCGCTGTCGGGATTCCAGCGTGTCGGTCAACTGCGTTGTCGGTCCGCTCGCTCCTCTTCCGCGTGTCGGCGAATCGCGTTCGTCAACTGAAGGTGATCCATATATATATATATATATATATATATATATATATATATATATATATATATATATATTCTGCTGGATGACTTTGCATTATCTGTACTGCTGTGTACATAAGACATGTCATAGTCTTGCTGCTGACTCACCTATTTTCTTGTATGTCTGTGTACTGGGATTTGTATGTTAACTCTTTAAATGTGCACAGTAGTGATGTCAGAATGTCATGTTTGTCATATTTATTTAGTTATATTTTTCATATTTTTGCCATAAGAAGATATTAAAATATAATTACTGAAAAAGATCACATTGTACTATTTTTTTATTCTGCACCTCTCTCTACATACATGAACCAACATTCCTCCAACAGTAGAAAGGACAAATGCAGTAAAAGGGTTAAGGTAGGTAATATATATTACATCTGCCAGCTGAAGGTAATGAAATTGAAGCCAGGACTGCAGAAAGTAGTTAATTAGTACCTCACAGCTATATCACCTTTACCTAACTGCCAGCTTCTCGGGCATGCTTTATTTAGGCTGTTGTTGACTTTTTTCCTTTATGACCTAGTCAGCCCACCTCCCTTAAAACTCTAATTAAGATATATTCCACAACAAGAGTCAAATTACTGACCCAGAAACTGTGAAGCACAATGAACAACCTCTGAACTATTATTACTGTAACCATTTTCACTTTACAAACAGGTGACTTCCAACTTCAAGCAGTAACCTTGGCCTTCTTGAAAGTAACTTTTCTCCTTTTATTTTCCAAATCCCTGCATATCAGCACAACTTCTGGTAAAACATGCTAGAGCAGAAAGCTGTTTACTCAATTACTTTAAATTAAGCCTTGTTTTCCTTCTTATTGAGTTAGTAACCAGCCTAGTTCTAACAACAACACTTGCTTCAATTCAACCTCTGGAACTTCTCCGAGTGAACGGACTATCACGAATAGCGTTGGGGAGTTTATTGGAGCTCCTGTATTCAAAGATTGGATTTCAAACACTAATAACCTTATTTTTAACCAACAAATCGAGACGGAGCAACCGGCTCCCAACGCAGACACCCAAGAGGTGAGTGAGAAAGAACTTTTAAGTAATTTGAAGCTTATTGATGTTAAACTTTTGAAAATTAAAAAACTGCAGCTGGAAGTTAATTACTTCCAAGAATGCTGTAGACTGCGTTTAGTACCAAAGGGGCTTAGGCACCATGTGTATCCAACCGGATTGATGACAAATTCACCGTTTCACTTAGAACTTATTAATCTATTCAACGAACAGGGCTTTGCACTTATGGAGTGCATGACCAAACATTATAGATTGCAAATAACTGAACTTTCCAGAGAAGTCGATGGACTGAACAGCTGTATCATCAACCACAAAGACTTTACTAGATACAGATTCGACTATGACAGAATGTTCAGTTCTATTGACCAACTTCTTTCTAAGTTGAAACTTACTAAAATCAAAAAACTAAATAGAGACAGACTTGCCTATGACCATGGAAAGGCATACCCTAAACCACCAGGGTCTCAAAACATTTATGCTGACACCAAAACAAATGACACTGAAATGCTAGAATCTTTCATTGACGAACAAGATACTAGTTTAAATTTTGATACACCAACTATGACGAACAGGCAAAACAACAGGAATAACAACACATGGGCTGGCCGTTTAAGGAATGGACGACAACCTACTTCTAACCGAGGCCAACAGGGTGGCCAACCAATATACAGTTCAGCCCAAGGGAACGACCACGATAACCAGAATTTAGGTGCTATTCCTAAGAGACACTTTGCTAACAACTATAACCACAGCAATCAACAAAACCTACACCAACAACCACAAAAAAAACAATATGGCCTACACAACAAACCAAAGAGATAGACCAAGAACTGACTAAACCTGTGGTTATATATAATAAAACAGGAGACTTTGTGGTTTACAATTTTTCATGTATTGATATTAAACCTACTCTTGTTGACCTCTTTGCCAGAGGACAAACTTTTGTCCCTGGTAATTATATGGATTTAGCACAAAGTATTAAGGATCTTAAATTATTCGTAAGAAAACTCAACCTTAGTATCCTTTTAGGGGACTCTCCAGCATTTAGCCAGCCACTTAAAGTAGTTAGTGAGTACAACCCTACCCTACATCCAACTTTGTCTATATTTGAACAAGTTATGGAACTTGATTTACGTAGCATTAAAGACAGTTCACATAACAGAATTTATAAAAATCAAAAGAAAAGAAGAAATTTAAGTAAGGAAGAAAATGCAGCTTTATCTACCTTTAAAACACTTAATATTAGGGCTATTAAGCCAGACAAAGGTGGGGGACTAACCTTATTTGATAACTTTGACTATGTTGACCGAGTTGAAAAATTACTGGCTAATGATACCTACAAAGAAGTATCTATAAATGAGTTAAATACTGCATATAGGTTGATCAAAGGCTATTACAGTGATCTATTTATGGACGGATATATCGATTTAAATAGCTACCAATACATCACTACTAACTGGCCAAAGATTCCCATTATGTTTGCAACTCCAAAAATACATAAAAACATTTCTGACCCCCCACTTAGACCATTAATAGATGGAAGGGACTCTATTACGTATGCTTCAGCCAAATTAGTTGATAACATCTTGAAAAAATACCTGGTGACTGAAGTTCGAATATGTAAAGACTCATGGTCTTTCTTGAAGAATCTTGACAACATTGTATATAGAGAAGATCTTAACTTCGTCACTATTGACGTTATTGACTTATATACGTCAATTCCCCATTTAGAAGCAATAGAGTGGGTCAACTTATTTTTGATTAAGAAGGGGGCTCAAGCAAATGAAATATTCACTGTAACAACATTACTGGATATTATTTTGACAAATAATTTTTTTACTTTCAATAATAAGTTGTATTTGCAGAAATGTGGTGTTGCTATGGGTTCGCCTTGCGGGGCCAGTTTAGCGAACACTGTCATGGCATATTGGGAACAACAATACATCCTTAATAATACTGAATGGTCCCCTTTTATCAAGTATTACACCCGCTTCCTGGACGACATTTTTATTTTATTCAAAGGAGACCAAAGAAAAGCAGATAAGCTGTTGAAATTTTTCAACAACACTACTGACTTTTTTAAATTCACGTCCAACTTTCAACAACAATCTATTGACTACTTGGACGTGAATTTAGCTAAGGATTATGTTAACAATCAATTCTTTTCTAAAATACACAGAAAAGAAACATTTTGCAATTCATACTTGCATTACAGTAGCCTTCATCCAACCTCACAGAAGAAGGCTATAGTAAAAGGTCAATTAATTCGGGCTGCTTGTATGACCACCCGCATTGGCGACTTCGAACTCGAATGTGAACTACTTATGAGTTTCTTTTGTGAGAGAGGTTACCCTATTGACTTCTTAGAAGAGATAGTCCATGAAGTTAGATATAAAAGAACTAGTGGTACCATCCTTCCAATTCTTAACCAACCTATTGACAATAATACATCTTCAGACTCCGTAGAAAAACAGGAGTATTTATTAGAGGAAACAGGAAACTTTGATAGAAGAACAGAACCTACTAATGATTTTAGATTTAGTTTTATAACAACTTATAATATGGACAGTGACATCATTAAGAAACTGTTATTCAAAAATTGGACACTGATCCAACAAGATAGGAGCATTTCTAGTAAACTTGTAGAGTATCCTAGAATTGTATATAGAAGGGGTTACAATTTGAAAAATATTTTGGAAAGTAACACTGTTTGTAACTTTTCTAGAATGAAAGGTATGAAAGTTTGTGAAAACTGTAGTATGTGTAAACATATGTGTAGTGGAGAATATACAACTATCAACAACAAAAAATATGAAATCAGACATAAACTGAGTTGTTATTCTAAACTCATAGTGTACATGGCTTCATGCACACTATGTCCAGCTTTCTATATAGGAAAGACTGAAAGACAGTTTAAAGAAAGAGTTTATGAACACACATATGCTATACAAAACAAAAAAGTTGAAAATGCTCTGTTTAAACATATTTCAAGCAATATGGGCCATAATTTTAAATTTATGGCACTGGACCAGATCCAGACAAACCTGAGGGGTGGCCCATACAACTTACTTCTAGAAGAGCGAGAATTAACTTGGCAATGGCGTACAAACGCTTTTGTTTACCCAGGTTTAAACGACCATTACAATATTAGTTGCTTACTAAAATTAAGGAGTCTAAATAGGTAACAACAATAAAAACAATAATAAAATAAATATAAATATAGTTACCCTTTAGACTTATTTTTCAATTGTTAAACATATTATTATGGTTATTAAAGTTTTTTTCTTGTATGCAAATGAATATCATATATATATTTACTCATATACTTATTTTATGTCTTCTTTAGTTCTTATTTGTATTTGCAGTTTTATTATTCAAATTTAGATTTTGTATTAATTGATTATTTATTAGGTTTTTTAACGAGTACATTATACATTTACACACTTTATATTTCTACTTGAGAAATACGATTAAATAAATAAAACACACATATATATATAGAATATATATTTTATATTTCTATATATCTTTATATGACATCTTTGTATATATGTAGATATAAATTCATTTTTTAATATAATACTCAATACATTACTCGTTCACACACATTATATAACAACAACTACTTGATATACTTACACACACACATATATATATATATATATATATATATATATATATATATATTTTATGTCTCTTTTCTAGTTTTGAGACTAGCAAGAAATGTTTATTTTTGCTTATATCATTAATTCATTTTGTATACATGTACTGTAGTATTTCATACTTTTTTAACATTGGTTTCTACATATTTCTAGGCTGGATATATATAAATATATATAACAACCACAAAATTTCTTCTTTTTTTAGGCTTGTACAAAATAATACAAAATAATTTTGTGGATTGAGTAATTTAACTATGTGTTTTCATAATTTTATATATTTATATACATTTACTTTTCAACAGTGTATACTTATACACACATAAGATTGATATACATTGTATGGCTGCTTTAAGTTGTGGATTTATGCCTATGCAATTTCATTACACTGTTGTTTTAAACTGTTAATTGGTAATTAATGACAGTGACGTGAGTGTATATATAAACAGTTAATTAAATTAAGTTTAAACGTCTGAAGAAGTTGCTCAAACATTGAGCGACGAAAAGCGCTTTACGTTTACTTCAATAAACTGCTTGTGTTTTAGTCTTCTGTGACACGTTGGATTCTTTTGTGAACTGAATTAGTAATTACTTCTGATTTTGGAAGAGAATTATTTCAAGTTTTTATTGGCAGTCACCTAGAAGAACAAAGCAATAAAATGGTGAGATGATGTACAAAGTCATGTCAGGATACCAATAACAATCTCATGGCACCCATTAAATTCTCTTATCTTCTTCTGAATGTCTTCACTTCTGCTATATGTGACATAAGCATGCCACTTAGAACTTGTTGGCTTAAAGCAAAAGATCAGCTGCAGCCCATATGACAAATCAAATGCTAACTATAAAATAATGCTGTGTGTGTCATTAGAGTCTCAAGAAAAGGCTAAAAAAGCTCTCTCTCTCTGCATGGGATCTTTTATAACTACCTGAGCTGCCATCAACTAAAGCTGATGGAATCATGTCTTATTTATTTTTATGTTGTTCGCTCCTTTACTTTTTGAAAGATTCCAACTCCAATATTTTTATCTCCTTTACAACATTCAGTACTTCAGTTATGTTTGGTTTATATTTTGATTTGCTTTTTTCCAGCTACTGTTTTTATGTCAACAAACAGAATTAAACTTATTGAGGCCTTAATATGTCTAGGCAATTCATTTTCTACATCTCATCTCAAAAGACTAATTTCCTTAGAATAATTTGCTCCCCCAACATTTCTTACAAAGTACCCTGTACAGAATTTCTAAATTTTGCCAACTCATTGTATTACCAGAAAACACATTCCCAATCCTAATCCACCCCAGTTTTTCCCATCACACCTCCAACATTTGATATCTACTTGAGGAAGATTTCTCTGAAGTCTGCTCAGGGTATAAAAATACCCATGTAAATACCTCCAAGCAAAAATCTTAACCCTTCTAGACTTTGTTACATACTTGGGAGCTATATAAATGTATTTCCACTGTCCCTTTGTATATTGCATTTCCATCAATCTTTTGTAACCTTTTCTGATTGATTTTTGTAGTTATAATGTATTATTTTATATGCCCTGATAGTTATCCACTTTTTAACAGCAGCTTCTTTTCTAGACCCAGCTAAAAAGTCAACCAAATACAGTATTTCACATAACACTCCCTTATCGCTTTCTCTGTGCCTATACTTGGTATCAATACCTAGTAGGACAGGCAGTCTGTAACCTGCAGTCCAAACTTATTGGCCTCGTCCCACTCTATTACCTTTCCCTTCCTAGCTATTTGTGCCTAATACCTTGTCTACTTTGCTAATTCTCTCCAATAAATTCCATCCCTCTCTTTCTCATTTTCTTTTCCCCTACTTATAGTTATCCCTATTGGTAAAAAAAACTTCTCTTCTCCATTCCGGTGTTTGCTTACCTCTTAAAGTACTTTCTTCTGCTTAATGTAATATACTAATATGGTTTGTATTATTCCCCTTAAAAGGCCTTCATCTAAAATCCTTTTCACTTTTTTTTTCTAAACTCCCTCCCTGTTTCAGCATAATTTCTTTCCACTTTTACAATTTATTTATAATCTACTGCATGTGTTATGTAAATTAGCCTCGACTGTGTAGTTCTAAAGTACCCCTTCAAATCTAGTATTCCTAAAGTACCTTCTTCTGTGGGGAGAAACAAATTATCCCACTAAACTCTTTCCCACTTTCCCTCCCAAATACATCTCTTCAATTCTGTATTAATTATTAGCCAGATCTCCTCCTCTGGTTGATGAAACTATGCTTGACCTGTATATAATATACTAAAAAGACTAGAAACATTTTCATTTTCATCACATTTTCATTACTATCTGTTACCACAGTTAATTCAACTTCTCACTTTTTGTATTTTCTTTTGTTTAGTTTTTTCCCAAATATCCTTAGCTGCTGTAATTAAATTATTTTAATCCATACACCTAAGTACTTCAGTTAATCATGTCCCCATAAGTATGGGTATTCTTGAACCAATTCATGTGTAGGAACATAGTTATCTCTATATTCTTTGTTTTATTTTCATTTATTTTATATCCTGAAAAATCCTGAAACTGTTACAAAATGTTCTCCATTTCAGAAATGTCCTTTTCTGGATTTATCAAGTACGTAATATCATATGCAAATAAGGTTGATTTTTCTTGATTACAAAGCCAGTTATATCCTTGAATTTATGAGTCTCCCATTTTGTTTCTAAATTGCTCTATATATAAAGAAAATAAAAATGGGAAAAAGAACACCCCTGCCTGGTTTCTCTCATCAAACACAGCTTGTCAAAGGGGGATCCTCTGCTTTAATTCTTGCCTCTAACTCTTAATTCCTAGTTAATCCATTATTATACCAGGAAATGTAAATGCTACCACTGCTTACTTATAAAATTCCAGCTAACTCTGTAGAATCCCTTGTCTGTGTCAAGACCCACTAACAATAGTGGTGTCTTCTTATACTCTGTTTCCCTATAAATCATCATTGTTCTATTAATGTTGTCAAATGTTTGACTCCCCTTCACAAAACCACATTGATCCATCTCTATCAGCTTTGCCAATGCCCTAGCCATTCTCTTAGTTAGTATAAGCAAACTCTTTATAATCAATGTTCAAAATGGAAAATGGTCTATATGAAGCTGAGTTTGAATGGTCATTACCTTCTTTGGGTAGTATAACCACCTAAGCTTTTTCCCAAGGTGTGGACACTGTTATTCCTTTTAAAATATTGTTAAACAAAACCTTCTAAACTTTTATCATTTTCTTCCCTCCCATTTTCCACAGGATCTCTTCTTGAAGAATTTCATGTTTATTTGATTACAAACACTATCCTTATCTCATCCCCTCCTATCTTAGTTATTAATTCTTGAACCTCATCTTCCTCTAAATTTGGCATAGCTGAATCTTGAACAATCATTTCCATTTGTGCCTTTTCTTGGTTTCCCCAGTTGTCTTCTTTATACAGATTTTCACAGAATTTCTGAAATATCTGTAATACATATATAGGGTCTCTTGTTGTTTTTTGTGTTTTAGCCATCCTACATTTGGAAAAACACCCCTTTCTATTTTATTTTGCCTAAGTCATTGTACTAATAGTTTTTGCACTCTGAAGTTATCAAAAATTCTGGATTAACATCAGCCATTCTAAACTCATGAATACTACCCAAATACTCCCTTATTTTCCATGTAGCACTCGGCAATTGCTCTTCCTCTTCTTCTGTAAAATTCACCTTTATCTGCAATATTTTAATCTTTGATAACATCTCTAAATAATTCCTTTTATGTATTTCCCATTTTACTTTCTCACTTGATTTAACCATATATTTAAAATCTATTTTCACTTTGTAAATGTGTAAATTTAAGCACATTATTGTAATGTTTGCATAAAACTTCATTGTCAGATGTTTTTGTTTTTGTAACTTTGTAATAACTGTCTGAAGCTTTTCTCCTCGGGTCTCCACTGAAAACGGGCCACTGGCTTAGTTGGACTAACCCAGTTAACAAATGACAAATAAATAAATAAATTTTATCTCACTCCCTTGCTATCCCTTCTGAAGAAATGCCCATCTTCCTCAATAAATTACTGAATCCTTTCCACTCCCATTCCACAGTTTCCTCTCTTTTTAACAATAAGTAGGAAAGTACCAGTGTTACATTTTTACTTGATTATCCTGCATCTGTATCACAGTTTGAAATAGTTATTGGGTGTGTTTCAAAGCTTTCAATGAAGTACCCATCCCCCTGCAAAATATAATGTGCATACAGTTTAACCCAGTTATGTTACATTTGGGAATAATACGTACATTCTCCCTGGGTTCCTGCTATTAAGTTAACATCTTTCCTTCCAAATATTCTCATAGATTTCTTAATAAATCTACCTTCTGTTGTTATATTTCCCTTCTAATTCCCCCACATACATCCTCACTATTGCAGATCAGATTCCAGTCCCTGACAATGAGTAATATTCCCTGATGATAGTTACTTACCTCTTCCATAATTCTCTTAAGCTCATTTAACAGTAGTTTTTTGATGGAATTTAACCACATTCCAGAATAATCCTCTTTCCCTGCTAATACCCCCTTATTGCCTCAAATCTACCATTATCATCTTTCTTCTTCTTCTTTTCTATCACTACTGGTGCCCCTCTCATAATCATTATTAATCCATTTCCTTTGTGTTTAGTACTCTGCTGAATATCCATTCTGAATTCCTGTCTTTGATAAACTCACAAGTTCATTTCAATCTGAGTGTGTCTCCTGTAACATTGCTATTTGCACTTTGCACTTATTAATTTAATTCAGTACTTTGCTTCTTTTTCATACTTACAATGCCATTCACACTCAGTGACAGGCATCTATTCTTCCTCTTCTTCTTCTTCTTTTTCGGCTGTTCCCATTAGGGGTCACCACAGCAGATCATCTGTTTCCATTTCTTACTGTCCTCTGCATCTTGCTCTGTCACACCAACCACCTGCATGTCCTTTCTCACCACATCCATAAACCTTATCGTTAGCCTTCCTCTCTTCCTCATAACTGGCAGCTCCATCCTTAGCATCCTTCTCCCAATATATCCAGCATCCCTCCTCAGCACATGTCCAAACCAACTCAATCTCTCTTCTCTGGCTTTGTCTCCAAACTGTCCAACCTGAGCTGACCCTCTAATATACTGATTCCTAATCCTGTCCATCCTCATCACACCCAGTGCAAATCTTAACATCTTTAACTCTGCTCCCTCTAGCTCTGATTCCCACCTTTTTGTCAATGCCACTGTCTCCAACTCTTATAACATAGTTGGTCTCACTACTCTCTCGTAGGCCATCCCTTTCACTCTTACTGGTACCCGTCTGTCAGAAATCACTCCTGACACTCTTTTCCACACACTCCACCCTGCCTGTACTCTCTTCTTCATCTCCCTTCCACACTCACCATTACTCTGAACTGTTGATCCCAAGTATTTAAATTCAACCACCTTCACTAACTCTACTGCCTGCATCCAAACCATTCCTCTATCCTCCCTCTGATTCACACACATATATTCTGTCTTAGTCCTGCTGACCTTCATTCTTCTCCTCTCTAGAGCATATCTCCACCTCTCCAGTGTCTCCTCAACCTATTTCCTCCTCTCAGTACAGGTCACAATTTACTTTCACAAATTCTACATGAAAACTTTTTAAATTTATCTTTATAACTTGTAACGTTTATGCACAAATTAATTTTTGTCAGGCTGATCTTACATATAGTTCTCTCTTCTCATTTCTGTGTGAACCCATTTTGTATTTTCTGAGACTTTTATCTTTGGTAAATATGCTCATGAGCAAACAAAACAAAACTATGGACATTTTAATTTTTATCCCCATCAACTCCTTTCAATATACGGCAAAGACAATTTACCCATCCATGCATGGAGACTTCAACATAATATTTATTATTTATTTATTTGACATTTGGTGATTTATTTGACATTTGTTGACTGGGAAAGACTGACTGAGCAAGAGCCCTTTTCAACAGAGGCCTGGGGAGAAAAGCTCCACATCACCATAAAGTAAAAATACATCATGTTAAGTATGGTAGATGACATATATAAAAACATAAAAATATTTATAGTATAGTACATGACTTATTTAGAGAACATTTCTTACATGAAAATAATTTGCAACATTGTTGAGTGAAAACAATAGTAGGAAACAGAAAATTTGACTGAGTAAGCAGAACAGTTGCTGTGAGAAAGTGAGACTAGATTCTAAGTTAGAATAGTTGGATACATTTCTATTATGGTATGAAATTTAGGACAGAAACAGGAGGGTGTAGTTGAAAGGAGAAAGTTCATGGAGAGTTTTTACAGAGACATGGCCAGGTGCTGTACAAGTGTTCTTTGTGGATTTTTTTGATAGCTGCTGTATTACTTATTTCTCTGATGGCTAGGGGAATCCAGTTCCAGGATAAGGCTGGGGAGTAGCTGTAAAGGTTTTGGCCAATAGAATATGTATATATATATATATATATATATATATATATATATATACATATCTAAGAGGTTTTGGTCAGCACTCCTAAGGTTTCTGACTGGAGTATATTGAGAGATGCTAGAAGAAATGATGGGACATAAGGAGGGTTTATTGAGAATGGAGTTAATGACAAGTAGTTGTGAAAAGAGAAGCTGTTTATGGAACTCTATCCAGTTTAATATGTTGAAGAATAGACGGTGATGAGAATTTGTGGGTAGATTAGCTGCAAACCTGGCTATTTTGTTGTAGGTGGTTTCTAGCTTGCTGAGTAAGGCAGACTGGATATTAATTAAGATTTGGGACCCATAGAGGAGGCTTGGGAGAAGGTCGGCATGGGCAAGTGTAATATAGGACTCCTTTGTAACAATTTTTTTATTTCTATAAAGTAGTCCAAGTTTTTGGTGCTTTTTTAATGCAACTGTGGACATGTATTTCAAATTTGAATTGGTTGTCTTTTTATGTGGCTAGTGGGAATAGGTTTCAGAGAGAAGGAGTTGTTCTGGTTAGCGGTGGAGATAGGGTGAGTTGGTTTGTTGGGATTTGTTATTTGTATTAGTTTACTGGTAGTGTCAATGAAATAAGAGTTACGTATAGTGGCAGTTTCTAGAGGAGTGTTATTGGGACACAGGGTTAGGAGTAGAGGTGTTTCCTGGGTGTAAGATTTGCTTATTCATGTTCTAGAATTTTGTAGATTTGTTGATCTGAGTTGTCTGGGGTTTCGTATAGAAGTTTTTCTTATCAATATTGACTTGTTTTTTAGTAAGGTTTTGGAGTGTTTTATAAGTTTGTAGGAGGGTGAGGGATTTAGTATTAGTCCAGAGTTTCCAGGCATTATCTCTTTTGTGCATGAGAGTTTGTGTGAACTGGGTTAGCCAGGGAGAGCAGTGTGATTTTACTGTTTTGACTTTGCGGGGGTGGGGTGACAGAGTTTAGAATGTTCATAAAGATAGAGTTAAATTGAAGAACAGTGTCATCAAGAGAAAGATCAGAAAAGAAAGTCCAGTTAATAGAAGAGAGCATGTTGTTGAGTGTTTCTGGGTGGAAGTTTGTGAGATTGTGTCAGTTTAGTAATTTAGGAGGCCTAAGATGATGAGAGTGGGATCTTTGAATGCTGATGGAATCAGGCAGAGAGGTTGGGTGATAGAGGTCTGGATTGTTATAGTACCAGTGCTGGTTGGTTTACTGAAATGTGTGGGAGATGAAATAAGTTAGGTGAATCCGTGTAGACAGCTACTCCCACGGGCTTTACTTATTATAAAGTAACATTTAATCAGACTGGAAAAAACTATGTGCATGCTCTCAGTTACCTAGTTTTAGTCTTAAGGAAAAAGTGCACAGTTAACCCTTAAACAAATAACCTAGATTCTGTACTATGATTTATATTGAATGGCTAAACACAGCTTGAGATGTCTTGACTTGCAAAAATATTCCCTTCAGTGTGCCAGCCTTTAATCCTCACTGAATTGCTTGCCAGTTTCCCTTTAAGTATTACTTATAGTATTTCTCAGGCAAATGCTCAAAGTTCATGGTTTAGTCATTTATTGATTAATTACCTGTGCCTGTAGACAGACTAGGTTCAGCTGCAGAACTTTGCTGGTGGAGAGAAAATCAGTTAGTAAATAGTGTTATGAATACATGAAGTAGTTATTCTCAAATGCTGGAAACTTATTGTTTTACATGTTTTTCATTTCTAGTGTTTACTCATAAAAAGAAAACCTTTTTCCTTTGCCTGCAGTACAGTCTATATATCCACATGTATAAAACCAGGGGAACATCCATAACCAAATTCACACACTTTTTCAGTGTGCTTCCACAACATTCCCAAGCAGTCTATGATCACAATATTAAATTGCTTATATCTGTTTCTTTATCTTGCTACATTGTAAACAATAGATACATTATAGTCAAGGAAAAGTACTTTCTTGTTTAATACCAGTAGCATATACAACAGTCACTGATAAGACTCCCACACCTCACATTTAAAATACTTCTACATACCATACAGAACTGTTGTACAATGTAAAGTGCAATATACTTCACAAAATGCATTACTTACATACTATTAATAAAAAGAACGTGTTACTTACAGCTTCAGTCCTTGCATTACCCTTCTAAATATTAACAACAACATGGAAGTTATGCTTTAGAGTCCTCCCATGGATTTATCATAGTCTACAAACCTCCAATATTTTAGCCATTCCTTGCAGAAGCACGGTTCTCATGTCCAAACTACATCTGGTGGAAAAGACACTTTACAATTCTTCCAGTTATTTGCTACTTACACATTACTGCTGCTCTTCTTCCTCATCATCTCAGCCACCCAACACCACTCTGTGGTTCAAATCCTAAGTACTCATTATTTTTCTAGTCATCTCCTTTTTTTCTGATGCTCAGTCATTTAGCTCTGGAAGAGCGGAAAGTATTTTATTGCAAGTTGTGTTGGTAGGTATATATATATATATATATATATATATATATATATATATATATATATATATATATTCTTCCTTAGCCTGCTTTGCATACAAAATGTAAAACAGCTGGCTATAACAAGTGGATTCTCACACCTGCCTCTCAACATCCCCTGATTGCAGGGATACATGCAGTTGTATTCTGCCTGGTGTAAAGCCAATAATCATTTTCCACAAATATCCTGGCATCCCCAGTTGTTAATACTTTTCCATTCTACCACAGGTTTGTCAAGGTAGCTATTAGTGATGGTATGACTGCATCTTCACTACTCTAGGTTTTGGCCTCTTTCTCATGACCAAATTTGCCCTTTCAGTTAACAAATGCTGCTGTGGAATATCAGTCCAGTTGTTTATTTGTACTTATATTGGAATAAATAGACTGTATTAATTTTGTGGCTCTGTCATAGTAGAAAATGCCAGGTTTTCTCTGTCTGCGGTCTCTCCTAGCTCAACTATTTTTGAATCGGTTCTTCTTGAGAAGCCTCATAATCAACTAGTTTCCTTCATTTCAGCCTCTGATTTGTATAGGTCATCTGAATAGCTACTTAGTGCTTCTACTTTTCTTTCTAGCCTTTTGTCATTTGACTTTAAATATTCCCCCAGTTTCTTACTTATTTTAAACACATGCATATGCATTTGATTTATTTTTTTCCTCTAAATTACTGTAACCCATCTCCTGCACAAAATTTGAAACTCAAACTGATTTTTGCTGAACAGGTACAATACTCTTCTTTTCTGGCTGATTTTTCTGCTACTTTCTCTAGATTCCTTCTTTGCAGACATCCAGTCAGTGTAATGACAAGCCAGTAACTGCATTTTACTAAAATTGTCAGCTTCTAGTGGTTCCATTACGTCTGCTTTCTTTTTTATAGTAGGAGAGCTGTCATCATCCTGCTCTTCAGATTGTAGTCATCTTGGAATCCACAGTTCAGTGAATCATTTGACCTTTACCTCAGTCTTCTACAAGCCCCTTTACTTCCCAGACTTTACCTGCTAAATGACTACCCCACTCATCATTTGCTTAATTTCCACTAGTTCTGAAATGTATCTATTTTAAATGATTTATACCCCCCCCCCCGCAGTAGTTGTAAAATTACTGCTGGCTTGCTAAACTTGTTTGAATACAATCACTATGCCCCCCTCCCATTACACTGTCCTGTACAATTGCTGTTTGACCTCCTGTAGGGTTTTCTTTATAGCCAGGCAATTGTCCTTTTTCTCCAGCCTTGAGTATACACCGAGGATGCACAAACATGTTTAAACATACATGTACAGTAACAAACCAGGAAGTTCCCAAATCATTTTAAAATCAGAATGTAAGGCTGGATGTGGTAAATAATATATAAACCAGTGAGGGTTAATTATTAGTTTTTCAAACAGTTGAACCAACCTTAATGTGATTGACCTTTAGCAATGAAACAGGCAAAAGTTTTCATGCTCAGATGGGCATATACAGTGCACGTGTATGTTTTGTTTTCCTCAGTAAATAATGCTGTAAACTGAGAATTAGTGGGACATTTTATTTATTTATGATTTGTCAGAGACTAGTAAGTATTAAACAGGGATGACTAAGTGAACTGCAAATTAATGTATTAGTGCCTGTTTGCAAAATCCCATTTTACTCCAGATAACTGATCTAATTTATTTTTATTCTGATAGTAAGTGTATTGTACCACTAGGGCTGTTTTTCAGCAGTGACCTAATTGTACAATAAAACAAATTATTTTGGACAATGTAAACAAAAAATGTTGACACTTTGGTAAGTATGTTAACCTGAATCTAAACTGTAACAGTTTTACCCTTTTGTGATGTCAGCAGGAACATACTGTGATATATAGTAGATTAATTTATTGTAATATGGAGCATTGTAGACTAAATACACAGTAAAACTGAAAGTCATTTTTTATATTGTTATGAACTGTTGTGCACAATAGTAACCCTGGATCTGTTCAGTATGTTAATATTGAAGGGATGTGGGGCAGGCTGAGAGGTGGTGACTGCACTTATCCCTTTGGTTTAAACTGCTCATTTTTCAGCACCAGTTAACATAATTTTTAAATGAGCTATAAACACACCAGTATGATGGAGATTAGAAGTAAGCTGACTTGTATTTCATGGTTTAAGACTTAAGACAAAAAGGATTTTCACTTGTTTTCTAGCATGGAGCTGTGTATAGCCAGGGACGATGATGTAGAAGATCCTACGTATCTTGTTTGTGGTTTAAATTTTTATGATTTGCCTAGAGATGGGCAGTATCACAAAAGCAACAGCATGTACACTGTTGAACATGTCAAAAGCTTATCTCAGAGATTTTTTTCTAGAGTTGTCTGTTGTATAAATTCACAGAGAACACAAAGATCTGGTTAACTGTAATATGTAGACAAAGATTGTTGGTAGTACTAGTACTGTAATTAGTGGTAGTGAATGTTGTAACACTGGTGTGTATGTTCCTCTGCTTAATGCTAATTTGGTCTCTTGTTGAAAAGGTCGTCCATGCTGCAACAGATGTTTAAAAGAACTGAGACTTGCAAATGACCTACTTTGGATCAAATGTAAAAGTTATGGGTGGATCTATTCAGACCCAAAATATTTAAATGCATTCACGCATTCCAAATCACTGCATTTGGTACAGCTAGTAACCAGTTAGATTGGGGAAAATGTCTTTGTATACCAAACATCATTATGCAGAATACACCAAGTGAAGCAGGATCACCTCCCTCATTAAATCATCCAAGGTCAACTTCGAAAGAAAAATAGCCAATGACTCTTAAGGATAACCACAAGGCCTTCTTTAACTATGTCAAGAGTCTAGGGGCAAACTCTCAGATATGCTCTGAGCTAGTGCATAATGGCCATAAATACACTGAACCAACCGACATTGCCAACATCCTGGCTGACAAGTTCAGTGCAAACTTCACCCCCCTCCCCTCCACCAAAGGGGCTAGCACCCATCCCAGAAGAATGTGGCACTCCAGATATCTCAGACACACAAGTAAAGACAGCCCTTGCAAAGGCCAAAAACACAGCATCAATGGGACCAGA
Organism: Protopterus annectens; assembly: GCF_019279795.1. NCBI lineage: Eukaryota > Metazoa > Chordata > Ceratodontiformes > Protopteridae > Protopterus > Protopterus annectens. The sequence goes on along the minus strand of NC_056741.1, from coordinate 1,171,473,319 downwards.
TGCTATCCCAGGTTGTGTCTTACACGAGCTTCAAAATGAACTAACCCCCCATCTCAAATCACTATTCAAACTCGGCCTCTCTACAGGCTATGTACCCAAAGAATGGCGTACAGCAACAGTCGTGCCACTCCACAAAGGTGGTTCCACAACTGACCCTGGGAACTATCACCCTATAAGCTTGACTAGCTTGGTCTGCAAAGCCATGGAACGCATTATCATGGAGCTCATTAACAGGGACATTGGGAACCTCCAGACACTGGACCCCACCCAGTTCGGCTTTGTTAAAGGCAGATCTTGCCTCCTGAACTTGGTCAACTTCTTCGAAACAGTCACCAAGGCCATAGATGAAAGGAAGATGGTCCACACAGCATATCTGGACCTCGCTAAGGCGTTCAACACCATCCCACACTCAGGAATCATAGCCAAACTCACCAGCTTAAATATCAACCCCCATGTCACAAGATGGGTTGCCAACTGGCTCTCAGACAGAACCCACATGGTAAGAGTGGCAGGCGCCTTGTCTGACTCTAAACCAGTCTGGCGAGTCCCACAGGGCTCAGTCCTGGGACCCCTCCTGTTCGGTATATATTTCTCCGAAGTACAAGCAAAGGCGGAGGGACTGTGGCTAACCAAGTTCGCAGATGACTGTAAATTGGGTGCAATAATTGACTCTCCAGCTGACACAGACATCCTGCAAAAAGATCTCACAGAGACAAACACCTGGTGTCAAAGTCATGGCCTCAAGCTAAATGCCAAAAAATGCATAGTAATCCCATTTGGGAAAAACAAAGTAGCTACAAACTACCACATAGATGGGAATCCAATAAGTACAGAAGAAGTAATTAGGGACCTGGGTACCCAAGTAGATAGCATGCTCTCCTTTGATAACCACATAGCCAAAATGGTCAGGAAATCCTTCTATGTGGCACACCTGATCACAAAGGGTTTCTCATCCAGATCCAAGGAGGTGATTGTGCCCATTTACTCCTCACTCATTAGGCCCATAATAGAGTACAATGCCCCATTTGGGATGTACCTCACTAGACACCTGCAACAACTAGAAAGACCACAGAAGTACCTCACTAAGAGGATTAAGGTCCTTAAACAATTACCCTATGAAGCACGACTAAAAAAGCTCCAGCTCTTCTCAGTCGCTTACCGTCTGCTCAGAGGTGACCTGTGCCTGACCTATAGGGCCATGTCAAACCCTGAACTAATGGACATGCTTCACCTCAAAAAAACAAGATCCCTCAGAACCACTCGTTCTAGCAACTTGAACCTATGTACAACAATAAACAGGACATGCTGGAGGGATAGATTCCTGTCCCAGCAACTCCCCTCACTCTGGAATAGAATCCCAATCCATATTCGACAGAGCTCCTCTCTGACCCTATTCAAGAGAAATCTTGATGAGTGGATGGGTAATCGTAAGTTCTACCCTGGGATCATTTCAGGAGCCCTGTTGACAGAGGCCCAGGTTACTAATCTAATGGGGAGGCGAAAGCCATCACTCTGTGGCTAGGCTTATAAATGCCCATGGGCAGATAACCTAGTACTTACCTATGAACCTGTTTTTCCACCGAGTTTATTTTTTAAACCATTTTTTTTTGCTGTTATGAATACAAACATATCTACAGTTATCCATAATATTATACTATTCAACATAATTTCCATAAGTTTTACTTATAGAAGTGTTCATCTTGTCCCTACAGAACTATTAATTTTCAATAATTATATAAGTCTGCATTAACCATGTTATGCTTCTAAACTATGATTATTATGGATAGAAATTATACAACACTCACACATAATTAAAGTAATATATTTTTTCTCTCTCTTTCCTTTTGGTGATTAGTCATTAATGTGTTTGTTTTCATGGCTTAGATATGTATGACATTTATATTTTTGAGTGTAAAAGAATAGGGAATGCTTTTTGAAGTATGTGGAATTTCCATATTTGCTGTCTTCTCATGTGAATGGAACAAAAATAGGGAAAACCAGGAACTACCTTTTAAATGTAATTCCTGCAGTCTCAGTGATGGATGTCATGGCTAGCATAGCACTAAAACACATTTGGGGGACCCATGGGAAGGAAGCTGACTTCGATATGTACTAGCAATCATTAAGCTTTTATTTCTTGCTACTCTGGTGGCATAGAGGGTAAAAGCCATGACTACAGCCTCAGTGAACCAGGTTTGATAAGTGGTTGTTGCATCTGACGGGTCTACTTTATACCCTCGAAAGACGAAAAACCCAAATCCGAATCGTGAAACACATAAATAGCAAACTGCGGATATGTCGAGCATACTAAAACGTGAAAATATAAACCTCGAACCATCATAGTTGGCCAACCCACCACCCGCAACACACTACCTACCCAAACACAGTAACAAAAACACATACATACACTAACCAAAACCCTACTTCTAACCCTAAATTAAAGCACCAAAATCCTACTGCTAACCCTACACTAAACCCAAATACACAACTATCTATGCATTATCCTTAACCCCTCCCTAACCCTAAGGTCTGTAACTACCGCACACTTCCCCTACGGAGCTATACCCAAACAAACTAAATATTCCACACACATACACTTAAAAAACCCTACACTAAACCTTACATACATTACCTACACAAAACCTTACATATACTACCTACCTATGCACTTACCTTAACCCCTCCCTAACTGTAAGGTCCGTAACTATCGCACACTTACCTTACGGAGCTATACCAAAGATGGGCCAACTATGCGACTTCGATATTTCCTGTTTCGTGGTTTTGTTCGTTCGAAGTATTCGCAGTTCGCTCTTTATGTGTCACGCAATTCAGATTCAGGTTTTACAGCTTTCGAGAGCATAAAGTAGAACCCATCTGACAGAGCTGCAGGGAAGGATGGATGTTACCATCCCTGGTGGGTGGATTGTAATGTGGGCATCACCTGAGTTGGTCCCTGGTGGAGGGTGGGAATGGCACACAAAGAGGAATGAGCCAAAAGGGGGGAATAGGGTGGGGATATGGCTGAGCTACTGTGGAGGTAGGGCAGTACACCTCATGAACCCACAGCATGCCCACCCCTCGAACATTCCACATGGGATTAAAGGAGGGGAGGAAGCAAGAGAGGGAGGTCAAAAATATAGAACTCCTCCAGTGGATGTGGATGGCCAGACTCCCCTGGCACCTTCAAGTTGTGTGTCAGGCCCAGCCCTGGCAGAGTTGGTCTGAGAGGTTAAAAGTGGTGGCTGGCTGTGGTGGACCCATCTATTAGTACTAATTATTAGTTTATCCAATGTATGACAGTTAGGGGCAATATTTCTGAACTAAGCAGTAGCCAGGGGTTTTAAACATCTAGAATGTATTTTCCTGTATGCATTGTTAAGGAAATAAAATATTAATTAAACAATCTTAATAGAGTTTCAAAATTTATTATAACACACGTGTGTGGAGACCCAGCAATTATAGGTGTGTCTCCCCAAACAAATAAACTCAGATCAATTTATAGAATTTCAGAACAGAATTAATAACATTTATCAAACAGAACATAGTCATCAATCAGAGTTAATATAGTTTAATACTTGTATTCATTAAGACATTATTATGCTTCACTATATTACTTATATGTAGTTAATCTCATCTACAGGAACCTAGTCATCATTTTCCTTAAAAATAGAATTGTAATTGCTACATATTTAATTTCTCATGACAGAAGAGAAAAATTACTGATCAAGCATAATTTTGATACTTTGTTGGATATATAAATGGAATTTGCTTAGTACAATATGTCATTGTGAACAATGAAGCAGATACATTTGAATATTTGCTGTGCTTCATTCATTCCTAGGCATGTACAGTTATGTTGTTTACTGCTTAAAACAATCTGCTGACATGGTTAAAAGTTTAGTTATGGGTCCTGACCACATACTCATTTCCTCTTTCTCTGACATGTGCAGATCATTCTACACTAAGTTTACACCTTTCTTGTTATTATTTTTTTCCTTCACAATCCCCCTTTGATGCTGTGAAAGCATCACCTTTTAAACATTTTCATTCTTTGCAAATACATTGTTAGAAATTTTCCCAAAATCTTTAAATACCAATTCACATTCCTGACACAAACTTTTTTTTCTTTTAGTGGAACTTCAGCATACAAATGTTGCATTAGAGAGACTTTTCTTACAGTTATTAGTTTTTTTTATAAGCAGTTTAACTAAAAGCACCTCTCATCTATGAGAGAGGGGAGCTTTGAGCAGCCTGCCTGTCCCTGGAGGAGTGGTTTCAGCCCAGAAATTAGTAGTTTCTCTGTTCACCTGTCAGAGAGGGGAGCTTTAAGTAGCCTATCTGTCCCTGAAGGAGTGGTTTCAGCCCAGAACTTAGTAGTTTATTGGCCATTTTGGGCTAATTTCTCTTTAATTTCCCTGCTATAAATACCACATTTGCCGGGTTTTGCACGCCGGGCAGCGCCAGTTAGCTAGGGTATAACTATTCCCAGCTCCACAAAGTCTCCTCTTCAATTTTTCCCTTGGAACTAGACAAAATTTCAACTTAAGCACACAAGCCATTCATTTCTCAGCCCGGCACTTGCTCAAAACTCATAGCAAGCACTTATAAACCCTAGCACTAGACCCTCTTGTACTGTACAGAAGGACAAGGCTCTCTATTCGACCTTACCAGCCATTCAGTAAAACAGTTCACTGTACCTATCCAGGCATGTCCAAAGTGCAGTTTCAGGTGTACTGTCCAGTCCAACTGGTGAATCTGGGCATTTTGAGGCAATGTTACAACTGCCTCATGTACACAGACAACCCTCTCCTTCTACCACCAAACACTAATACATGCGAGAGATGCAATTATACAGCCAAACTGGAGGCTAAGCTCTCTCAACCCAAGACTGGATCAGACAGTCAAGAGGAAAAGGGAAATACTTGCATCACACCACCAGTCTCACAGACCCATTAAACTAGCACCAGCAAAAAACACACAAATACACGAAAACATACTCGGAAGCTCTAAATAAAAATCTGCAAAAGCAACAGAGACCTCCAAAGCAAACATCCAAGCAACCTCCACCCCCCAACACAAACCATGAAACACATACTTCACAAAACCAGTGTGCCAAGCAATCGCAGCCCTTAAGGCAAAATAACATACCCAACATACTAGTAATAGGTGACTGTACAGTCAGGCACACTGACGTCCCACTCACTAGGCTGAATAAGGAGAAGGTTACTGTTAGCTGTCTGTCGGGTACCAGGATCCGCCACATAACACAAGCACTCAGGTTACTCCAGAACAAGTACAAATACGACTCTGTCACTGTTCATGTTGGTGTAAATATCCTGAGCTGTAGCTCCCTGGACTACATGAAAAGAGGCATGGAAGAGCTCTCTGATCACATAGCCCAGGCTGGTTTGACCCTGACCCTGAGTAGCATCCTGCCCTCACCAAGAATGATACCACGGTATAAAGAAAAAATTCTCAATTTCAACAACTGGCTAAGTTTCTGGTGTCATTCAAAGGGGATCCAGTGTCTGTCTGCCTGGGATCACATGCTCGACAAGCCACGCTGCTTCGCTAGAGATGGCTTGCACCTGTCACACTTAGGCTTTCAAATACTGGCCAAGGCTCTTGCCACCCCCATAGTGCCATTTTTAGGCAAGGCTCAAAAGACAAACCCACCACCGTAAATAGCACAAGTAACAAAAAACTGAAGGTAATGCTACTCAGTGCCTGAAGTCTAAACCTCAAAATGCATGCACTCGAGGCACTCCTCAGTATGGAGAAAATCGATGTATGTGCAGTAACAGAAACCTGGTAAGGCTCCAGAGAGCACCCCAGCACTACCAAGCTACAACTCATACCGTACATTTTGGCCACAGAAGCCAGACCAAAATACAAAAGGCGGGGGCATATCCATATTCATCAAGGATACCCACACCTCCAGGTTAGTGGCACAGCACGATGCTTTAGAGATCATCCACGTGCAACTAACAATGGGCAAAACTGCAATTCAAATTGTAGCTTGCTGCACATCACCCACCATGTCTCAGGACCCCCATTCCTCATTTCTGGAAACACTGGGAAACATAAAGGTCCTACTAAACACCCTAATATTGGCTGATTTCAGTTACCCAAACATTAACTGGGAGAACTAAGTACTAATTTCTTGCCCAACATTTCCTAGAATTTATAAACTCAAACACCCTGGATCAACTGGTCAACACTCCAACCAGAGGTGACAACATATTGGACCTGGTCATCACCAACATGGGTTGACGACCCGAGGAGATCGCCTCGCTGGTCAGATGACCATAAACAAATCACTTTGGATATCCACATTCCGCCCCCACCCCTGGACAAGGAAACCACAGCGAAAATCTTTTCAAAAGCAAACTTCACGTTACTTAAGACTGAGGTGGAAAGTTTCAAGGATGGTCAGTAGTTTTGGGTGAGTGAGAGTTAGATGCCATTGAAGGAGGTGGCAGGGGAGTTCTAGCCAGCAGTTCAGTAAGTGCAGGTACAGTGGTGGCTCCAACGGTGGTTGCGCCAGTGGCAAACCTTGCTATTTGTTGGCAGCTTTGCCTTAGGTTGGCAGTAAATACTGGAGAGGCATAGGTAGGGTGTGAGTAAGGTGGCTATTTACGCTGGAAATCTTGGCTGTTTTGGTGAGGTGTGTTTATTTCTGTATAGAAACTCATATTTTTTTGTGTACTTTTATGGTTAATGAGATGTGGATCTGTCAAACTTGGGGTTATTGTCAGTTTCATCCCAAGTAGTTTGGTGTGGTCAGGGTGGGGGGGATAATGAGATTGTTGTCATTGACTTTAATATTAAATTGGTGGGTGTTTGTTGTGTGTTTTGGTGGGTTTGGGAAGAATGCAGGGAGTTTTGTTTTTGTTTGAGTTAAGTATTAATTGTGCAATCTGAAAGCCAAGTTTCACTCCTGAATAAAGCTTCACCAATGTAGTCTTTAGAAGTTCAGGTTGGGAGTGGAGCTGAGCAGATGATGGTGGAATCACTGCCATAAACAAGCGCTGTATGAGAGTGGCTTGTTTGGTAGCAGAGGCTAGATTATTAGTGAATATGGAGAAGAGTAAGGGTCCAAGGATGGATCCTTGGGAACACCCTGTGTGGGGCAGAGTTTGGGGAGGATATCCCTGATCATTATCAGCAAGAAACAACTGATTCATGGCAGTCATGCGGTAGCTCTGGAACAGTTTGTGACAGATTGAGAGAAGAAGAAGCATTGAGGACAGTGATGAGTTGTTTTATGAGACGTGTCAATGCTTTAGATAGGTCTAGGAAAAGTTAGCAGAGCCTAAAATAACTGTTGTTTTTATGTTGAAGGATTGTATTGGTAAGTAAAGGCAGTGTTTGTGCTGTGGTATGGTCAGAAACCATGTTGTGTGTTAGATAGGAGAGTTGTTATCAAAGGAGGTAGTTTAGAACTTGAGAGTGAATGCATCTCTCAGTATTTTGCGAATAGAAATTAAATTTGCTATGGGCGTTGTTGGTTTGAATTCTGTGGAGGGCCCACCCAGCATGGAGGGATAATGTGGGATATTTTCCATTGTGAAGGGACATAGCTTTCAGATAAGATCGGTTAATCAGGAATGCAACTGGGTGACTGGGGCTTCAGCTGCAATTGTAAGATACTCAGCTACAGGAGGTTGTCAGCTGCTTGCTAGTTTTAGCCGGAGCTTTAGTTTTTGATAAGAGTTTTTATGTTGGAGGGGTAGGGATAGAGGCGAATGCAGTGGGCAGGTTACTAGGTGTAGTTGGAGGGTAGGGAGTGTGGGTTGTGTTGTTTTGCTAGTGATAGAGCGGTTTTGTGTAAGTGAGTGTTGAAGAGGTGGCAATGTTTTCAGAGTTTGTTTTGTTACACGGTGGGGGTCCTACATTTCCTGGGTGAAGGATGGAGTTGATGGCTGATAGAATTGTTTAGGGTTGTTTTGGGTGGAGTTCAAGGCAGACTAGTAATATGAAGTTTGTCCTGTTTTATTAATTTTTGACTTTGTTCACGTAATTCCTGAGGCTGCATCCAATCAGAAGTTTTGTCTTGTGCCAGTGATTCCAGGCTCTATCTTCGGTTTTCATTTCTGATCTAGTGACTTTTGCTTAGCCATAGGGAGGACTTCCAGGCTTTAACTTTAGTAAATCATGTGGGTGCATAGGTGTTGGGACTTTTAAGGAAGGTAGTATTGAAAAATTTGACAGCGTCATCAGGTTGGGTTGGGGTTGGGGTTAGGGAAATCTTTATTACATATTTGCTGATAGGTAATAGGTTTAGCCTGATATATGTGTTTTAAGGTAGGAAAGTTGAGGTATGATCACTGGGCTATCCGGTAGGCAGCCAACTGTGTATGATTAGAGCTCTTGCTGACTAGTATCTAATCAGAGTAAAGTGCGGTGATTTCTTATTTATTCTAGTGGGGTGTCTGGTTAGTTGGAAAAACCAAGCGAAGATTTAGATAATTGGGCTGGATGGTGGTTGGAACAGGATAGCCAGTCACATTATTAAAAATCACCCTAATATTATGGTTCTTGTGGAAGGTGATGATTTACCCAGCTGAGGAAGTTTTAATGGAGGATATTGTTGCCAAGACAGAGATAGCATCCTATTTTGTTAATGGTCTTGTTTTGGTTTACTTTTAGGTTGGTATAGATTATTTGTTTTTGTCAATTGGGGGGGGTGATAAGTTTAGGATATGAATATTAAGATTCTGTTTATACATTACAGCTACATCACCCGCCAAGTACTGTAATTAGTGGTAGTGAATATTGTAACACTGGTGTGTATGTTCCTCTGCGTAATGCTAATCTGGTCTCATGTTGAAAAGGTCTTCCATGCTGCAACAGACATTTAAAAGAACTGAGACTTGCAAAGGACATTCTTTGCATCAAATATAAAAGTTATGGGTAGATCTATTCAGACCAAAAATATTTAAATTTATTCAACCCTTCCAAATCACTGCATTTGCTACAGCTACTAACCAATTAGACTGGGGAAAATATATTTGTATACCAAATGTCATTATGCAGAATACACCAAGTGAAGCAGGATCACTTGATTTTCCACCGAGTTTATTTTTTAACCATTTTTTTTTTGCTGTTATGAATACAAACATATTTACAATTATCCATAATATTATACCATTCAACATAATTTCCATAAGTTTTACTTGTAGAAGTGTACATCTTGTCCCTATAGAGCTATTCATTTTCAGTAATTATATAAGTCTCCATTAACTGGGTCTATATTAAAAGCCCAAAATGACAAAAGCTCGAGTCTATGTACATCGACACATAAAGGTCAATGCACATAAACACATTGAAGCAAAGCAATTAACTGAAACTGAAAGCGTAAGCGTGTTTCCTGGTCAGACAGCTTCGATGGTGGGGATAAGGGACATATATCCTTTTTCCCTCTGTAGTGGGGTGGCATCCCCCTCTCACCCCCATTGGTAGGGCCCATAAACCATACAGGGGGGTGCAGTGGGGCTTGCCTGTAGAGACCATGTTAATTCACAGACACTTCAGTGTTATAAAACAGCTTACCTGTGTAGTGCATTCAAATGGCCGGAACACAGCATTTGACAATGGGACCAATTTTCACTGTTTTGTGTTTAAGCTGTTTATGTACATCGACTTGTAGGCTGTATTGATGTACATAGACTCGAGCTTTAAGTTGTTTAGGGCTTTTAACTATGAACCCTCACCTAACATATTATTCTTCTAAACTGTGATTATTATGGATAGAAATTATTCAACAGTCACACATAATTAAAGTAATATATTTTTTTCTCTCTTTTTCCTTTTGGTGATTAGTCATTAATGTGTTTGTTTTCATGGCTTAGATATGTATGACATTTATATTTTTGAGTGTATAAGAATAGGGAATGATTTTTGAAGTATGTGGAATTTCCATATTTGCTGTCTTCATGTGAATGGAACAAAATAGGAAAACCAGGAACTACCTTTTAAATGTAATTCTTGCAGTCCTTCAGTGATGGATGTCATGGCTAGCAGTAGCACTACAGAGTGGCGCATTGTGAAATAGTTATTCCACCTACAAAGTGTGGAGCTACAACAGACTCCTGGGAACTATCGCCTATAAGCCTGACTAGCTTGGCTCTGGAAGGCTATGGAATGCATCATCATAGAATTCATTATTGTATATATTATTGGGAATCCTCCAAACTCACTGACTCACCGATGGATAACGAATGGCATTAAGGTGAAGATGTAATAAGGATCTGGGGACCCGGGCAGATAGTATTCTCTCCTTTGATAATCACATTGCCAAAGTGGTTAGAAAATCCTTCTACCTAGCCCACCTAATCACAAAAGGGTTCGCATCCAGATCAAAACAGGTCATTGTGCCCTCTAATTAATACTCATCAGACCCATCATAGAGCACAATGCCCCATTTGGGATGTACCAAAAGACCACAGAAGCACCTCACAAAGAGACTACTGGCCTCAAACAGATGCCCTCTGCAGCTCGACTGAAGAAACTCCAGCTGTACTCGGTTGCATACCACCTACTCAGTAGTGATCTCTGCCTGACATACAAGGCCATGTCCAACCCAGAATTGATAGACATGCTTCCCCTAAAGAAAACCTTATCCCCTCGAGCCACACGCTTTAGGGACCTAAACCTCAGCACAACAATAAATAGGAAGTGCTGGAGGGATAGATTCCTGTCCCAGAGACTTCCAGTGCTTAAACACTATTCCATTCATACTAGGCACACCGCCAACACTCTTCAAAAGAAACCTGATGAGTGGATGTAGAAACAGAAAGTTTACCCGAGATCATCAATGGCCCGCTGACAGAGGCAATAGAACTAATCTAAGGGGTGGCTTAAAGTCAGACATTCTGGCTAGGCTTATAAATGCCTTCGGGCAGATAGCCTAGTACCTACCTATGAACCTATAAGAAGGCTTCAAAAGCAATGATAAAAACAAACATTCTTCTTCTATCGGGCTGTCTCAAGTTAGGGTCGTCACAGTGGGATCATCTTGTTTCCAACCACTGGGGATGCACAAGCCAGTGCATTTCTTTGTGCCAGTCCCAAGCCCAGATAAATGGGGAGGGTTGCATCAAGAAGGGCATTCGGCGTAAAATTTTGCCAGATCATACATGCAGACAACAGTACAGATAAAAACAAACATAATGAACTTTAAAATAGTTACTTTCCATCCAGAAAGTAAATGTGTTAGCTATGATCACTGTGAACTGTCAACGTCTTTAGTGTTTGCTAACTCAGATACTTTTTGTATTATGCTCAAATGACTTTGAATTATATCTTCATTATCAGGAATAAATGAACAGCATTCATTTTTGATCAAAGCACAAGTACCCTTTTTCACCACAAGTATGAAATCAAGTGCCATTCTATTTCGTAAAACAACAGCATGCATTGCATTCATTTCTATATTTATATTTTTATATATTTATAAGACGTATTGCTGCAAAAGCTTCATTGCTGAGAACCTCTAATAGCTTAGACAATTTTTGCAATTCCCAGATTGATTTTACAGCACCATATGCATGTAAGATTCATGCACCAGAAATAACATCATCTCCAAGGTCCATATGTTTGAGTCCCCTCAGAACCGACTGCCCCAAATCATGATGGTAAATCCATGAAGCATCAATTCTCCCAATAGGATTGTTTACAGTCTTAGTTTCAGTTATTGTATAAATAGGATTTTTTATAGTCTTTGTTTCTCTTGTATTGCAAATTATACCCTGAGCAGAGCCTCTACATGTCAGATAGCAGGGATAACTCTACCAATATAACATCTTCTGGACGAGTTGGCTGGTAATCATAGATATGCTAATGTTACAGAAATATAATAATAGTCTTTTAACATTACCATCCCTTTGATGGCAGGTCCAGTATACATTCTTCTTGAAATATTACATTTACATTTTCCTACTTCAAAAGTTCCATTTTTCACATAACATATATAACCATTTACATTAACTGATAGTCATAAAGCAGCTAATTTAGATAAAACAGTAACATCATGCCTGGAAGGTTTTTGGTCTCTGTATGTTGTAATATCTGAGAGTATTTTACTCATTTCAATTTCAGTAACTAGGATAGAGAATAATTGCACACCATCTTCATAAACAGTAGGAATATGAACACACACCCAGCAATTACTGAGATTCAATGTCTTTGCATAAGTATTTATAATTGCATTAAAGGTGTCAAAGTTTGGGTGCCATTCTTCAGCATTTTGATTTGGTTTTAATAATTGTTTAGAAATAAAACAAGTACTTACAGTTTCGAAGATATTCAGGAAGTAAATTGTGACAACAATAATGCAGAAGACAGTGGCCAAATCAATGATCGATGAAATATAACCATCTAAATCAGGGTTATATGATTTGAGTTGTTGAACATTAAACATATTCCAAAACTGTGGTTTGAAGGATGATTTATTAAACAGACCCTGATTAGGTTGCCCATACAGTGGGTTAATTTTGCCCTTTGGCGTCTTGATCACAACAGTCCTCTGATCCTTTGGTTTGTTGACTGGTTTGCAAACACACAGGCTCATTTTCATCATTGAAGGAGTTGGGTGGCAAGGGTGACCGCCTTTTGGCTGGCCTGGGAGGACAAACATGGGACACATGAATCCAGGTTGGTGAGCTTTCCAATCGGATTGCTCTAGAGGTGGTGAGCAGCACAAGGTATGGACCCTTCCTTTGGGGCTGCAAAGCAATTCTTTCTGGAAAATGATCAGACATAAACAAAGTCTCCTGGTTGAATGATATGTGAGTACTCTAAACTCGGTTGTTGCTGTGCCTGTATTACTTGTGGGTGTAAATGTAAGAGAGAGGATGAAAATTTACAATATTGCATTATAAATTCATCAGTAATTTGGAGTTCTGGGTTAGCTGGTAAAGGGGTAGCAGGCATCAGACGACCCATGAGAATTTCATGAGAGGAAAATGTTCTAGATGTACTAACAGCACTTCTAATAGGTAAGGCATCAGGCTGTTTGAGCCCAGTCTCAGCAGTAATTTTAGCTAGTCTAATTTTTATTGTTTGACTCAAACTCTACCATTCCTGAATCTTGAGGTCTGTGTGGGCAATGATACTGAATATCTACAGTAAGCAATTTACAACTTTCTTGAACAACTTGCCCTGTAAAATGAGTTCCTTGATCAGTTTGTATACAACAGGGTACACCAAACCTAGGTATCAGTTCCTGAACTAACTTCTTGGCTACAGTCACAGAGTCATTTTGGTGACAAGGGTATGCTTCTACCCATCCTGAAAATAGATCTATAATCACAATATATATATATATATATATATATATATATATATTTATATATATATATATATAAATTTCAGTATCTCGGGACCGTAAAGGCAAAAATGAAAAATCTCGAAAGTGTATAAGTGCGAATTCGAATATCTCAAATCCGCTCTTATGCAGTGCTGCAATGGGATGGGAAGTGTATGGCCGGGATGTTTTATGGAAGTGAAGATAAGTGAGTGCATGTGAGTGTTATTGTAAGTTGTGTGTGTGGGTTAGGGTAGGGAGGTGACGTTATGAGTGTGAGTGTTGGATGTGTTTGTGTTTGTGTATGTGTGATGTGTGCATGTGTACGAGGGAGTGTGGAGTGTCTGCATGTGAGTAATGCATTTCTTAACTGTTAGTGCGATCTCAGAGTTGGTATATAGAAGTAGAGGGGGTGTGGGGGTGCAGGGGGCTTGCCCCACTGCATAGATGTAGTGTAGATTGTGTAGTTTGTGTGTTGTGGGTTGAATGGTGTGCGTGTTGTGTGGTATATGGTTTGTGAATTTCGGGATTTTATTTTTCGTGTTTGTGTGTTTCGGGATTGTGGGCTGTTCGACTTTATAGTTTCGAGATACTGAAATTCGAGCTTTCAGTATCTCGAGATTATAAAGGGGACTATATATATATATATATATATATATATATATATATATATATATATTTATATATAAAAATCTTAGACAAACAGATAATTCTGCAAAGTCCATTTGCAGACAAGAAAAGGTCCCCAAGGTTTTTGATATGTTGAACATTAGCTAAATTTGTCTTAGAAACATTACAAGAAATGTAGATATGACAAGTACTTACTAAGTGTTGGACAACTTCAAAAGCATAAGGGGCATACCAATCAATCAACAGTTGTTTTAGTATTGCATTTTTACCCAAATGAGAAGGTAGACAATATGATTTAACCAAATGGGGTAGAAAAGCATGTGAAGCAAAAAGTCTTCCATCTGGGTGGCACCACAGCATATTGGATGAACGAGTGTAGCCATCACATATCTACCTTACCCTTTCAGAGTCATCAGCTTGATTCTGAAATGACACTTCTTGTAATGATATGTTAGTGTTATTTACAATAAGTGGCAGCTCAAAAGTAACATCTCTTTCAGCCTGTTTCACAGCACTGTCATCAAGGTTATTCCCCCTACTTTGTTCAGAATTTGTCTTACTATCTGCTGCTGTTTTAATCACAGCTGTTGCTTTGGGAAATAATAAATCTTTTAACAGGTCACTGACATAACAAAACATTTTAATAGGAGTGCCTGCAGAAGTTAAATATCCCCTTTCTTGCCATAATATGCCAAAATCATGTACAATCCCAGCAGCATAGCAAGAATCACTGTAGATGTTATCTGATTTTTCCCTCAGCTATCTTCAGGCTTCTGTTAAAGCAATTAATTCAGCAGTCTGGGCTGAACCTTTTTTAAATATCTGTCCAGTTTTTATCACTGTAGTAGGATAACAAACAGCAAAAGCAGCTACCAATGTTCCATCTTTTCTTCAAATAAAGATCTGTCCACAAAAAGGTCTTTGCAGAGGAGTGTCTTTTAAATCTGGTGTAGAAGAAAGCAAATAGTTACAATCAAACACTCATGGGGTTTGCCCTCATCCAAAGTAGGAATTAAGGAAGCTGGATTCAAAGGAGGGCAGCGGATAATCTGTAAAGAAGGATTACCAATTTAAATATTTTCATACTTTAATATTATTGAAATAGACAAATATTGAATCCTTGTGTTTAATAGCAAAGCATATACTGCATGAGGTTCTGCTACAAAAGTTTTAGGTCTTAGAGTGAGTGTGGCAGCCATGTCTACCAATCGTGCAGCAGCTGCAACAATTCTCAAGCATGGGGAAGGGCAGCCACCACAAGATCCAAGTTAGTGCTGTAATATGCCATAGGTCTGAATTTTTCATTATGCTTTGGAGCTAACAGTCCTAAAGCTACCTTATTATGCTGACACCAAAACAAATAAAACAATTTAGAGTAATCTGGTAAACCTAGAGCAAGAGGGTTTAAAAGAAGTTGTTACAGTTGTATAAAAACTGCTTCATTTTTTTTCTGTTATCTAATTGTGTGTTTCACTGAATAGTGTGTGCTGTCTCTCTGCTATAAGAGGAGGTGGTGGTCTTCTCACTTCTTTGTTATCTGATATTTAACTGATAGCCTAGAGGGCTTTCTCTGTAATTTTAGTGCTAGCCTCAAAGTTTGAGAATTCATTTTATGCTTAACTTCTGGGAGACTTGGTTGGCTATAATCACCTGCATTAGAAGCTGAAGTTAAGTACAAACTTGCAGTTTTAAAAGTACTGTATTTCATTTTTTCTGTTACCTAATTGTGTGTTTCACTGAATAGTGTGTGCTGTGTGTCTCTCTGCTGTAAGAGGGGGTGGTGGTCTCACTTCTTTTTTAACTGATATTGAACTGTTAGCCTAGATGGGTTCCTCTGTACGTTAAGTGCTAGCCACAAAGTTTGAGAATTCGCTTTATGCTCAACTTCTGAGAGACTTGGTTGGCTATAATCACCTGCATTAGAAGCTGAAGTTAAATACAAACTTGTAGTTTTAAAAGTACTGTATTTCATTTTTTCTGTTACCTAATTTGTGTTTCACTGAATAGTGTGTGCTGTGTGTCTCTCTGCAGTTAGTTCCCCACCCACCCTTCCTGTTCTTGTTTTGGTGTTAGTGTTGGTGGCTCTGGAATTGCCCGCCCCTCCCTGACTTCTCTTGGCTCTACCTTTCCTTCTTGTTTGGTATATATTTTTTCTTTTGTATTTGCTTTTTGATGGGGGTGTACCATACCATATAATTGCTTCCTATTGTGAGGGCACCTGACATCTGGGGCAAGAAAAACTGATGTAATGGTGTTGGCTGCATATTTTATACCCCTGATGACCCGACGTCATGGAAGAAGCGACATCATCTGATGCAGAAATCCAAAGACTCTGGTATTCAGACCAGCTGAGGGCTATCTGCAGACAGATAACCCAAATGTGATGACTGCAACAGTGAATACACTCTAACATCTACATTTATGGTAAGTGTACACAACTGTACTTTTTAAAAGTAGTGTATTTCATTTTTTCTGTTACCTAATTGTGTGTTTCACTGAATAGTGTGTGCTGTGCGTCTCTCTGCTATAAGAGGAGGTGGTGGTCTTCTCACTTCTTTGTTATCTGATATTTAACTGATAGCCTAGAGAGCTTCCTCTGTACTTTAAGTGCTAGCCACAAAGTTTGAGAATTCATTTTATGCTTAACTTCTGGGAGACTTGGTTGGCTATAATCACCTGTATTAGAAGCTGAAGTTAAGTACAAACTTGCAGTTTTAAAAGGACTGTATTTCATTTTTTCTGTTACCTAATTGTGTTTCACTGAATAGTGTGTGCTGTGTGTCTCTCTGCTATAAGAGGGGGTGGTGGTCTCACTTCTTTGTTATCTGATATTTAACTGTTAGCCTAGACGGCTTCCTCTGTACTTTAAGTGCTAGCCACAAAGTTTGAGAATTCATTTTATGCTCAACTTCTGAGAGACTTGGTTGACTATAATCACCTGCATTAGAAGCTGAAGTTAAGTACAAACTTACAGTTTTAAAAGTACTGTATTTCATTTTTTCTGTTACCTAATTGTGTGTTTCACTGAATAGTGTGTGCTGTGTGTCTCTCTGAAGTAAGTTTCCCACCCACCCTTCCTGTTCTTGTTTTGGTGTTAGTGTTGGTGGCTCTGGAATTACCCGCCCCTCCTGTAAGTCTGTATTTGAACACTCCTCCTGCGTCCATCTCATTTGCTCACTTAACCAAGTACAGTGACATCATATTCTGAGTCTAGTGTTCACTCTACTTAATACAGAGAAAAGATTTGAGAAGGACAACCCACTTAGGCTCTTCCTTCCTCTCTCCTTGCACTTTACTAACAAAAAAAATGTGCACTTTATTCATCTGCTTTTAATCTATTTGTATTTCCTCCTACTTTATTTTGCTTTTGCCTCTTCTTAAAAGTACTCAGTTTTATTTATTCTGCTGCATTTATTACTGCTTGGTAGTAGCCTGATTAAATTGTAACTGTTATTCTAAGTCTTTTGGTTTAAGCACTTGGGCTTCATACTGGTTGTTTTACATTAAGAAGGTTTGTGGTCTGCACTATTGTGGCAGGACAGGTAGCTTACATCCTTTTAAGTTGGGAATTGCTGATTGAAGGCTCAGTGTCTGCTATTCTAAAAGTGTATTAGTTCTGGTTTAAGCACTTGGCTTCAGGCCAGTTATTCTACATTAAGAAGGTTTGTGGTCTGCACTCTTGTGGGAGGAGAGGCTGGATTCTACCCTTCTGAGCTGAGAATTTCTGGTAACAGGCTTATTGTGCCTGCTTATTGCTGCTGTAGCATAGACCAGATTCAGGCCTGCTGAATCTAGCTTTGTTTGTATAAATTGAGCACTGATGCAGGCCATCTTTTTTGGAGAAGGTTCCGCTGCACCCTAGTAGTGAGAGAACTTGTCTGATTGAAGACTGCTGGAACAGGGCTCCGTTTGGAGCTTTTTTCTGGTTAATTGGGTAACTTGTTTAAATCAGTTTGTTTGTTTTTTATTGTTATATATATATATATATATATATATATATATATATATATATATAAAATTGCACTTTATTCATCTGCTTTTACTGTATTTGTGTTTCTTCCTACTTTATTAGTAGGGGCAGTGACTACAACTCTGAACTGAGATATATAACAATAAGTATCATTTTCTGTGCATTTAAACTGTTTTTTTGATTGTATCTGCTTTATTTTCTGAAAAGAAAAACAAAAAATATACTTGATTCCCACCTTTCTAAGCTAGTATAGTCCAGTTTTCAGGTTAGTGCAGAATTCAGGGCTGTGTTACAAATCTCTGTGTTTGCTCATACCTTGCTTGAATAGAAGGAAGTTTCTCTGTTCACCTGTGAGAGAGGGGAACGTTGAGCAGCCTATCTGTCCCTAGAGGAATGGTTTCAGCCTAGAAATGTGTAGTTTATTGGCCATTTTGGGCTAATTTCTATCTCTTTCATTTTCCTGCTTTAAAAACTGCATTTTCCCGGTTTTGCGTGCCAGGCAGCACCGGTTAGCTAGGGTATAACTATTCCCGACTCCACAAAGTCTCCTCTTCAATTTTTCCCTTGGAACTAGACAAAATTTAAACTTAAGCACTCAAGCCATTCATTTCTCAGCCCTGCACATGCTCAAAACTCATAGCAAGCACTTATAAACCCTAGCACTAGACCCCCCCTATACTGTACAGAAGGACAAGGCTCTCTATACGACCTTACCAGCCATTCAGTAAAACAGTTCACTGTATCTATCCAGGCATGTCCAAAGGGCAGTTTCAGGTGTACTCTCCAGTCCAACTGGTGAATCTGGGCATTTTGAGGCAATGTTACAACTGCCTCATGTACACAGACAACCCTCTCCTCCTACCACCAAACACTAATACATACGAGAGATGCAATTATACAGCCAAACTGGAGGCTAAGCTGTCTCAACCAAAGACTGGATCAGACAGTCAAGAGGAGAAGGGAAATACTTGCATCACATCACCAGTCTCACATAGAACCATTCAACCAGCACTGGCAAAAAACACACATACATATACAAAAACATACTCGGAGGCTCTAAATAAAAATCTGCAAAAGCAACAGAGACCTACAAAGCAAACATCCAAGCAACCTCCACCCCCCCAACACAAACCATGAAACACATACTTCACAAAACCAGTGTGCCACGCAATCACATCCCTTACCGCAAAATAACATTCCCAACATACTAGTAATAGATGACTCTATAGTCAGGCACACTGATGTCCCACTTACAAGGCTGAATAAGGAGAAGGTTTCTGTTAGCTGTCTGTTGGGTGCCAGGATCTGCCACATAACACAAGCACTAAGGTCACTCCAGAAAAAGTACAAATACGACTCGGTCATTGTCCATGTTGGTGTGAATTACCTGAGCCATACCTCCCTGGACTACATGAAAAGAGACATGGAAGAGCTCTCTGATCACGTAGCCCAGGCTGGTATGACCCTGACCCTGAGTAGCATCCTGCTCTCACCAAGAATGATACGGTATAAAGAAAAAATTCTAAATTTCAACAATTGGCTAAGTTTCTGGTGTCATTCAAAGGGGATCCAGTGTCTGTCTACCTGGGATGACATGCTTGACAAGCCACGATGCTTCACTAGAGACAGCTTGCACCTGTCACCCCTAGGCTTTCAAATACTGGCCAAGGCTCTTGCCACCCCCATAGTGCCTTTTTTAGGCAAGGTTTAAAAGACAAAACTGCCACCGTAAATAGCACAAGTAACAAAAAACTGAGGGTAATGCTACTTACTGCCAGAAGTCTAAACCTCAAAATGCACACACATGAGGAACTCCTCAGTATGGAGAAATTTGATGTATGTGCAGTAACAGAAACCTGGTTTAAGGCTCCAGAGAGCACCCCGGCACTACCAGGCTACAACTCGTACCATACATTTCAGCCACAGAACCCGGACCGAAATACAAAAGGTGGGGGCGTATCCATATTCATCAAGGATACCCATACCTCCAGGTTAGTGGCACAGCATGATGCTTCAGAGATCATCCACATGCAACTAACAATGGGGAAAACTGCAATTCAAATTGTAGCTTGCTACAGATCACCCAGCATGTCCCAGTACCCCCATTCCGCATTTCTGGAAACACTGGGAAACATAAAGGTCCTTCCAAACACTCTAATATTGGGTGATTTCAATTTCCCAAACATTAACTGGGAGAACTACTCAAGTACTAACTCCCTTGCCCAACATTTCCTAGAATTTATAAACTCAAACACCCTGGATCAACTGGTCAACACTCCCACCAGAGGTGACAACATATTGGACCTGGTCATCACCGGGTGTTCCACACCGGAGGTCAACCCCTCGATGGTTAGATCTGACCATAAACAAATCACTTTAGATATCCACATTCTGCCCCCACCCCTGAACATGGAAACCACCGTGAAAAACTTTTCAAAAGCAAACTTCACGTTACTTAAGACCAAGGTGGAAAGTTTCAAAGCCCCCATGCTAAAGGATAATGCTGTTCAAGCTGCAAAATCCTTTACTAATGCATTCTATGGGCACTTGTAAGAATGCATGGATCGTGCTATCCCAAGCAAAACCAAGACTCACACCTCCAAGAAAAGGAAACCAGTCTGGTGGACATCTGCCATAAACAAGCTGTACAATAGAAGGAGGAAACTAGTACAGAAAAGAGTAAAATCCCAAGAAGGGAAGACATCCCTGATCCAGGTATCAGCAAGAAACTAATGCGATCCCTCCATAAAATCATCCAAGAAGGCGAGCTTTGAAACTTTGAAAAAGGAAGGTGCCAAGGACTCCAAAAGATAACCACAAAGGCATTCTTTAACTATGTCAAAGAGTCTAAGTGGCCAATGCTCAGATCTAACTCCAGAGTTAGTGCCAGAATGGCACAAAAAAATACACTGAAGTGACCCGATATTTGCCCAACATCCTGGCAGACAGTTTCAGTGCAAACTTCACTTACTCTCACCCCCAAAAGGGCCCATGCAACGCATACCTGGAAAGGAATGCCAATGTCTCCTGAAATCCACAGACACTCAGGACAAAACAGCCTCTCCAAAGCCAAAAAACACAGCATCAAGTGGGACCAGACAGTGTCCCCAGGCTGCGCGAAATCCAACATGTGAGCTCAAAAGATGAGCCTAACCCCTCACCTAAACACACTGTTCAAACTCAGCCTCTCCACAGGCTACGTACCCATAGAGTGGTGCACAGCAACGGTTATTCGGCTCCACAAAGGTGGATCTACAACAAGACCCCGAGAACTATTGCCCTATAAGCCTGACTAGCTTGGTCTGCAAGGCTATGGAGCACATCTTCATGGAACTCATTAAAAGAGACATTGGGAACCTCCAAACACTGGATACTACCCAGTTCGGCTTTGTTAAGGGCAGACCATGCCTCCTTAACCTGGTGGACTTCTTTGAGACAGTTACCAAGGCTATAGATGAGGGAAAGGTGGTACACACAGCCTACCTAGACCTCACAAAGGCCTTCGACACCATTCCCCATTATGGTGGCCATGAACGAAATGCTCACCAGCCTGAACATGAAACCCTATATCACAAGATCAGTTTGCCAACTGGCTCATGGACAGAACCCACATGGTGAGAGTTGTGGGAGCTAGGTCTGACTCTTAACCGGTTACAAGTGGCACTCCCCAGGGCTCAGTCCTAGGACCTCTCCTGTTCGGCATATACTTCTCAGATTTACAAGCAAGCCCAGGAGGACTATGGCCCAGTAAGGATTACATGAATGACTGCAAACTAGGGGCTATAAATGACTCTCCGGCTGACACAGACATCCTCCAAAAGGGTCTCACTCAGACGAATACCTGGTGTCAAAATTATGACCTCAAGCTAAATGCCAAAAAGTGCATAGTCATCCCCTTTGGAAAAAATAAAGTACCCACAAACTACCACATAGGTGTTAGTCCCCTAAATATGGAAAACATAATAAGGGATCTGGGGACCCAAGAAGATAGTAATCTCTCCTTTGATAATCACATTTGCCAAAGTGGTTAGAAAATCCTTCTGTAGTGGCCCACCTAATCACAAAAGGGTTTGCATCAGATCAAAAAGGGTCATTGTGCCCCTCTACTCATCACTCATCAGACCCATCACTTGAGAGTACAATGCCCCATTTGGGATGTACCTTACAAGACCACATGCCACAACAGCTGGAAGAGACCACAGAAGTACCTCACTGCAAGAGGATCATTGGCTTCAAACAGATGCCCTATGCAGCTCAACTGAAGAAACTCCAGCACACATGTGCTCGGTTTGCATTTACCACCTACTCAGAGGTGATCTGCCTGACATACAAGGGAGCCAGCCAATCCCAACCCAGAATTGATGGACATGCTCCACCTAAAGAAAACCTTATCCCCTCGAGCCACACACTCTAAGGATCTAAACCTTTCCACAGCAATAAATAGGACTTGCTGCAGGGATAGATTCCTGTCCCAGAGACTTCCCATGCTTTGGAATAAGATTCCAATCTTCATTAGGCAGAGCTCCTGTCCTCACTACACTCTTCAAGAGAAACATTGACGAGTGGATGAGAAACAGAAACTTTACCTCAGGGATCACTTCAGTGGCTCTGCTGCACAGAGGGACAGGGAACTAATCTAAGAAGGGGCCCAGCCAACACATTCTAGCTAGGCTTATAAATGCCTTACTGGGCAGATGGCAGATAGCTAGTACCTACCTATGAACCTATGAGGTTGCCATGGTAAATTTTTTTCCCCTTTGGGCAGCAGTATATGCCTTTCTTCCAAGAAAAGATCTAAGCTGTTTTAAAC